>NW_023663177.1:7500-10000 GCF_015228065.2 Penaeus monodon
ACACACACACACACAACTCTCACTTGGATCAGTCAAAGGATGAATGGTTCTTCCTCTAGAGCTTTTACTAAAATGGGTACCTTTCCTAATTATAACTAAAAAATCATCACGGTAATTAGAATAGACACAAACGTTAGACAGGTCCTTGCTCTCATCGTAAAGGAATAAATTTGGGAAAATATACCATAGATCAAAGAAAAGTGTAAAAAAAAAAATAATAATAAAAAAAAAAGCCCTCGTTTGAGTAGATGGAGTAGTTAAAGGTAATGCTGCAAGCGAAGTTTTTCTTACGTCTCTCAAAAGATGATTTCATATTTTTGCCAAAGAACATAATATAAATGACGTGGAAGTAATTGAACATCTATTCTACGGGCCTTGTACAGTAGTATATAGATAGGGGAACAAATATTAACTTAGTGGTATCAGATGTTTTGAAGGTTAAGACTTTAAAATTTGACTCATGAATCGATTGGGCAACGGGGCCCTACTAAAACAATCAATAAAGCTGAAAAATTTGGGTTTTTATTGGAGAACTAACAGTAAATGCCAAAAAAATTGTCAAAGAATCTAATGTTTGGGGCACTGACGAAGTGTGCTAAAGGTATTAAGACTAAATTGCAAGAATTTCGAACTGTCACAAAGCCACTTGAAAGGATATTAGTAGATAAAAGTGACATGATTGCTGGACGGGGAAAAAATAGGGACGTTTTTAAACAAAATTTGATAAATATTCTCGTTTTGTAAGGTTTTTTTGGGGTTGTAATGGAAAACTGCCTCAATTTGAAACTTTTTGGCAGTCCAGAAATAATGCTGTCTGATGGAGGTGGGGGTTTTCACCAGGTGAATGAAGACAGCACTCGCAGTTACTCCTTTATTGTAGGTCCAACCTGTGGACAACTATCATATATGAACAATAATACTAAATTATTGAAAAAATACAATATAACCTCATACACATAGGGAAAATAGCCAATAGGCATAAAAAATATAAATCTCTTATTACACAATCACTGACACCCCTGTAACCTACTTAAGCAAAAAAAAATACCTCTTACGGGTTTCATAATACGAGCAAGAAGCTATGGGAATTATAAAATAAAATCCCTCATTACACACTCAATGACACCTTTGCAACTTATTTACTGGGGCATACAAATAATATCTCATGATCTTAATAAAATTAATTTAACAAATATACAAATAATACAAACGTGACAAGTATGTAACTTACACAGTGCCTCCCTAAAAATCACGGGGTAAATTCCCTCTCAGGCTGAATCAAAGCCACAGGTCCAAGTCAGAATGGCACTGTAATGTAGTACATCAATAGGATAATACTTTAACAATCTCTATCCATAAGTGAGTAGGATTATGTCATCCCTGATAATATTAACTCACGGCAACGTTTATAGTTACTACCACTCGATACAACTTTACCTTTTACATCACAATTGCAAGGACTCAAGTGATAACAAACATAACTCACCAATATGCTATTGACACAATGCTGTGATGTCATTCCCTTCTGAAAAAGTTTACTTCTAGGGAATAATCACTGCGACTCCATTCAAAACCACAGATGCCACCTGTTGATACTTCTCTGGGAAGACCTCTATCTCCGTTCCACAGCAGAAAATCAAAATGCGCAACAGAACTTACAATGGTTACAATTGTGCAAACATAAATCTGATTTACATACATTAACACTCTTATTTCTGTCGCTTGAACAAAACTCACTCTTATACGCAAAGTAAAATATTTATACATAGTAAGCCAAAATTATACAGAACTGTTTAGGAGGGATCTGAGATATTCTCAGTACAGGCGGGAATTTAAACAAAAAAAATGTGAACGTATGTTTTCTCTCAATCCGAAAAGGAAATTGGTTGTAGAGCGAGTCCAAGAAGCAATCAGGCAGGTGGAACCACAACATGGAACCACAGGAGTAAGCCCGTGGTAAGCAATGTTTGGGAGAGGAGCACCCCATCGTGCAGGTTTTGGTCGCCTACCGCAAATTGAGCCGTAAAATTACTATGTTGGCAAAGGCGCATGAGACGTCAAAGGGAAACGGCAGAAGCTAGATTGACAACTATCTAAAAGAAAACAGTTAGGATGCCACAGTGTAAACTGAAGGGACTTTTGTGTTTGCGAAGAAAGAAATGTTTGACGTGGCATCATCCCAAAACTGGAAATGAAATGTCGAGGACCATTTGAAAAGGCAGAAAAAGGTGAGAAATGGAGGTATTTAAAAATCAAAGACCCACTTAGCGGGAAAATCATTAGTAACGACCTGCGGACTAAATCAAACCTGCTTTTCGTTGTGATGAATTCTCTGTGGGAGACTGTATCCCCAATGACGGTTAAAGTGAGCTAACATTAGCACACAACGGAAAGGCAAAGCTAACAGTGACGATAGACCCGTCGAAGTTAATTGTATTGATACTGACACTGGCAAAAGATGGGGAAAAACAGACTCCAGACAGATAGAAATGCTAAAGGA
>NW_023663177.1:12500-15235 GCF_015228065.2 Penaeus monodon
AGCGAAGCTTTCTTACGTCTCTCAAAATGATTTCATAGATTGCCAAAAAACATAATATAAATGACGTGAAGAATTGAACATCTGAAGGGGGTTCAGTAACAAAGTTGAAGTTTTGAAAAATCTTACATAATTTCCAGATGGATATTCTACTGTATTGTACAGTAGTAAGTATAGATAGGGGAACAAATATTTAAATTAGTTGTATCAGATGAGTTGAAGATTAAGACTTTAAAAAATTGACTCATGAATCGATTGGACAACTGGGGCCTACTAAAACAATCAATAAAGCTGAAGGGAAATTGGTTTATTGGGAGAACCTAACAGTAGATGCCAAAAAAATTGTCAAAGAATCTAATGTTTGTTTCACTGACGAGTGTGCTAAGGTATTAAAACTAAATTGCAAGAATTTCGAACTGTCACAAAGCCACTTTGAAAAGGGTATTAGTAGATATAAGTGACATGATTGCTGGACGGGGAAGAAATAGGGACGTGGTTAAACATAATTGTAAATATTCTCGTTTTGTAAGGTTTTATGGGTTTTAATGGAAAACTGCCTCAAGTTTGAAACTTTTTGGCAGTCCGAAATAATGCTGTCTGATGGAGGGTGGTGTTTCACCAGTGAATGAAGACAGCACTAACAGTTACTCCTTTATTATAGGGTCCAACCCGTGGACAACTATCATATATGAACAATAATCTAAATTATTGCAAAATCAATATAACCTCATACACATATGGAATAGCCAATAGGCATACAAAATATAAATCTCTTTTTTACACATCACTGACACCCCTTTAACCTACTTAAGCAACAAAAATACCTCTTACATGGTCATAATACGAGCAAGAAACTATGGGAATTATAAAAATAAAATCCCTCATTACACACTCACTGACACCTTTGCAACTCATTTACTGAGCATACAAATAATATCTCATGATCTTAATGAAATTTAAATTTAACAAATATACAAATAATACAAAACGTGACAAGTATGTAACTTACACAGTGCCTCCCTATAAATCACTGGTGAATTACCCCCTCAGGCTGAATCAGAAGCCCCAGGGCCCAAATCAAATGGACTGTAATGCAGTACATCAATAGGGTAATACTTTAAAAATCTCTATACCATAATGAGTAGGATTATGGTCATCCCTGATAATATTAACTCACGGCAACGTTTATAGTTACTACCACCCCCGATACAACTTTACCCTTTTTCATCACATTGCAAGGACTCAAGTGATAACAAACATAACTCACCAATAATGCTATTGACACAATGCTGTGATGTCTTCCTTTCTGAAATAGTCACTTTTTAGGGATAATCAACTGCGACTCCATTCAAAAAACACAGATGCCACCTGTTGATACTTCTCTGGGAAGACGCCCCTATCCTCCGTTCCACAGCAAAAATCAAATGCGCAACAGAACTTACAAAGGTTACAAATTGTGCAAACATAAATCTGATTTACATACATTACACTCTTATTTCTGTCGCTTGACAAAAACTCACTCTTATACGCAAAGTAAGTATTTATACATAGTAAGCCAAAATTATACAGAAAACTGTTTAGGAGGGGATACTGAGATATTCTCAGTACAGCGGGAATTTATAAACAAAAAAAAAATGTAAAACGTATGTTCTCTCTACAATCCGAAAGGAAATTGAGTTGTAGAGCGAGTCCAAGAAACAATCAGGCAGGTGGAACCACAACATGGAACCAACAGGAGTAAGCCCATGGTAAGCAATGTTTGGGAGAGGAGCACCCCATCGTGCAGGTTTTGGTCGCCTACCGCAAATTGAGCCCGTAAATGATATGTGGCAAAGGCGCATGAGACTGTCAAGGAAACGGCAGAAGCTAGATGACAAACTATCTAAAAAGAAACAGTTAGGATGCCACAGTGTTAAAACTAGAAGGCACTTTTTGTGTTTGCGAAGAAAGAAATGTTTGAACGTGGCATCAGTCCCAAAACTGGAAATGAAATGTCGAGGACCATTTGAAAAGGCAGAAAACGGTGAGAAATGGAGGTATTTATAAAATCAAAGACCCACTTAGGGGGGAAAATCATTAGTAAACGACCTGCGGACTAATCAAACCTGCTTTTCGTTGTGATGAATTCTCTGTGGGAGACTGTATCCCCAATGACGGTTAAAATGATGCTAACATTACACACAACGGAAAGGCAAAGCTAAAAAGTGACGATAGACCCGTCGAAGTTAAATTTTATTGATATGACACTGGCATAGATGGGGGAAAAAACAGACTCCAGACAGATAGAAATGCTAAAAGGGAAAGCTTTGAATATTAACCAGCGTATTTCTTTTGGTATGGGCAAGGCAAGTACAAGTTGGGAAACAGCAAAAATGACGAGGACGGAAGTCTAGATGCTTCATCATTAGGAGCAGATTTGTGGGGAATAAGAGACAAAGGTATTATGTGGAATTACAAGGAATGAATTTTAAATTCAGTTTGGTTTTGTTAACCAATAAATATTCTTTGTTTGTTTGGGGTTTTCTGTATACATGTATATATATACACATATTTTTTTTTTTGCTTAAAAATATAGTAAATGTATACATATATATATTAATATATATACATATATATATATATTATATATATATATATATATATATATTATATATAATAAAAATGTATATAATATATATATTATATATATATATATATTATAATATATTATATATATACATGCATACATAATTATAATA
>NW_023663178.1:0-15234 GCF_015228065.2 Penaeus monodon
GCCCAAGTTTTCCAGACCAAAAATGTCTCTTTCTTCCCCTGTCATTTCATATTTTTCTTCCCTTTCCCATATACTGTATGGGGGTCCTTCTGTAACAAGAAGGACCCCCCTCATACAGTATATGAATGAAAGAACAAATATGGAAATGACAGGGGAAGAAAGAGACATGGTTCTGAAATGCATGAGAGACTAGGCATAAACTCTCATCCAGAAAACCCCGAACCCCTGGAAGATAAACAAAAGAAACAGAAAAGGGAAAACACAGAACCGATCTTTAAATAGAGAACAGAAAATGAGAAAGAACAAAAAGAACAAGACAAAGAATCAGAACATAACCAAACAGAAACTGAACAGGAGAATGTAATAGAAAAAAACATTGAAGCATGCTTCCCACCTCCACCTCCTAGTAATGAAACGAGGAGACACCTCAAGCAGAAAAAGGAAGCCTCGGAGGAAAGAGATAATCATATTGACCTCCCCCAAGGGGGAGAGGACAGTACACAGATCTCCCTCCCAATGAACAATCCATAAGGAGCCCAGGCACCCTTGAATTATTCCTGCCAACTCACCTTCCCCTCCTTGTCCTTCAGGACTTATAGAAAGGAAGAAGCTTGTAATAAGCTCTTGGAAAAAGGTAGTAGGAGCAATAGGCCAGTTGGAAAGGCCCATTGCCAATCTAAATGATAAGATCATAGAGAAAGATACAAACAAAACTGAACACAAAGAACAGATAAACCAAGAAACAGAGCAAAACCATAGAAATGAAGAGGCTCCACAAATACAAAAGAAAAGAAAAACCCCTGAGACATGGATTTTCTTGAAAGCTATGCTAAGAGGAAAACAGGGGAGGAAAGGGGGAAAAAAAAACAGCCAAAAAACGGACAGAAACAGAAAAACAAAAATGCAATACAACAGAACACAAAGGGGCCCAAACAGGTGGAACACTGCCAGAAACAGAAAGAGCAAAGATTTGCCAGGCAGCACCCACCCACACGGGTACCCACCCACAAATGAGGAAAACCATCTAACCCCTTACCCCAAAGAGCAAAGAAAACCCCAAATCTCACACCAGAGAAGGTGGCAACCTCACTACCCAAACCCCCACAGAACTGGGGAGAAGCTCCACAAGAGCAAGAAGAAATACAAAACAAGTCCGCTACCACAAAATTTCAAAAACAAGGTTTTCCCTGGGGAGAACCACACTGGAAAAAGCCCCCTCAACCATGGAGGCCACCTCCCAGGCATGGAAGATTTCCCCAAAAAGGAAATTACCAGTGGGCCCAAGGGCCAGCAGGAGGAAGGGCAGTGGCAAGAAGGAGGGTACGGCAGATGGGGATGGAATTAATAGTACTGAAGTACCCATGACCAAACCCAACTCTCTTGCTCAGCAAGGGAAGATCTTTTGTACCTGGCCCTCCCCCAAAGAAAGCCTTTTGGGGAACCTAGGAACTCTATGAAAGATTAAAAGAGCAATAAACAAAAGATTTGCAGATTCCCTCTTTCCAGGCCAAGTAAATGATGAATCACTTAACAAAAAGAGGAGAAATATGCCTAAACAACTCCCGTTGAAACAGAGAGAGAGCATTCCTACCAAAAAACTTCCAGGTTTAGAAACAATGATCCATTGTGAAACCATGGAAGTAGGAGAAAAAATCTTAAAGGCAAGCATCACAAACATGAGCAAACAAGAAAGAGAGGCCCTTAAAGACCTAGCTCAAAACCCAACCTAGTCATTAAAAAAGCAGACAAGGATGGGGCTTTAGTGGTTCTGAAAAAAGAAGCTATATAGCAATGGGTGAAGCACATTTATCAGATACAGAAAACTACATCCCATTAAATAATCCAGATGAAGCCCTTCAGATCATAAAAGACAAAGCAGATCCTAGTAAACCGTTTCTATACCTTGGATAACTCAGGAAAAGATGGGGAAACAGAAGGAGTTTTTTGGCAGGCCAAAGAGATGCACTACTGGAGCATGAACCATAATCCCACACTGGTATATAACCAAAAACCCACAAGAAAAAGACCCAGATACAGGCCTATGGCCAGGGAGACCAGTGCTCAGTGATGTAATGCTCCTACCAACCAGTAGACAGATTGCTAACAACGTATCTCACTCCTCTGCTGGACCTCCTTCCAGAGAGATTGCAAGATACCACAGCCTTTTTAAAGAAAATAGCCACATTACCAAGGTTCCCATCAGGCTCTATTATCTTCTCTTTTGATATAGTTGTCATTGTACCCCTCCATTCCACAGGAGGAAGCATCTTGGATTGTGGCAAATTTCTATGAAAGGACTTTGCATATGTCAAGGAAAGGCTAAGAACAGACTTTAATATCATAGCCCCACCTCCATATTTAATAAAAGAAGGAATAGATCATGTCTTACAAGGCACACTGCTAAGATTCACAACCATTTCTATAATCAAGGCAAAGGAACAGCAATTGGAGCTTCAGTCTCAGTGGCTATAGCTGAAATCTTTGTACATGCTAGCATAGAAAAGAGAAGACAGAATTAGATAAGCAGCCAGCAGTTTTCTATAGATATATGATGATATCTTGGAATTTTTACTGGCACAGAGGCAGAACTCTTGGAATACCACCAAGAGTTAAATAATATACACCCAGACTTGAATTTCACAGTAAATACAGCAAAAAGGAGTTGCCCTTCCTAGACACTATGGTGTATTTGGATGCAGAAGGAAAGTGCAACCTCGGTGTACCATAAACCATCAAACACACCAGTACCTGCATTTCCAATCATGCCATCCCCCAAGCCTCAAAAGGTCTTTACCTTACTCTCAGGCACTGAGAATTAAAGAATAGTAAGTGAGCCACACAAACTAGAAGAAGCTTTAAAAGACATGGTCAGTTTCTTCACAAAAAGAGGATACTGCAAGAGAACACTAGGATCTGCTTAAAAAGATTAAAGAGGCAACAGGAAACAATCTTAGAAGAAAACTAAGACCAGAACAAAACGCCTAATTTTTCCATGCTATACTCCCCATCCTTAGAAGGAGTCCTAAACTACTCTCTAAAGAAATTGGGAGGGTAATAGAAATGCAGAAGGAACCCATGGGAAAAGAAGTTTACGCTTCACACCCTATGATAGCTTGGAGAAAGGAAAGACTATAGCTGACCACCTAGTCCGAGCAGAATTCCCTAGACCTCTCCAATATATTAAAGATACCAATAACAATAAAGAAAACTTGTAAATACAAGAAAAAGGAAGAAACGAGTATAAAAAAAGAATGGCATAAGTAAAGAAATACCCAAACGGAAGGAGAAGGCAATATAAACAAAAATAATAAATTATGGAGATATATGTTATATTATTTATACATTCTCTTGAAACATTTATACACAAAGAAAAAAGAGAATTGGAAAAAAGGAAAAGAAGCAAAATCAAAAAGGAAAAGATACAACAAATACCAACACCCTCCGCATATTACTTTTCCTACAAATAGACCAAAGATCTACACTATATATAATACTCATATAAGAATAAATACATTCTAACCCAGCACTACAAAGAAAAGAAAGAAAATAAATTGAGCAAAGAAAAATGACAAAAACTTCAAAAATTAAAAAGGAGAAAGGAAAAAGAAAAAACAAATCTTTCCCCATTTCAAAGGTCTCCTTGCAGTTGATACACAGGAGATAGACTTTAAAGAATCAAACAACAATTTCTCTAATACTCCTAACAAAACAATTTAAAATGTAAACAAAAAAGACAAATACCAAGAAGAGAAGAAGATAGAGGCTGAGCCGAGGTGTTCACCCATGCAAAGGGCAGCAAAGGAACTGGGAACATGGCCCCATACCCAGAGCACAGAAATCCTATGTAGACTTTGAAAAGTTACATCACTTATCCAGGATTTCCATAGACTTTTTTTTTTAGTTTTTTATTTTTAAATCTAGAGGTTAGGTCTTAAAAACCATCTTAAGACTAGTAACCAGGATTTAAGTTCTGATATGTGTTTTCCAGTCCCTCTCTGACCGATTTTTACCGACTTTAGTTCGATGTATTTACCATTTACTTTTACCACAAATGGTAATGAGGAACATCTTTTCTTCCTTTTTGGTATGTTTTGATGGTATTTTAACACCGAAGTTACTGAGAAACAGCAAGGTTTGACTGTTTAATATTTTTTACAAATTTGTACAAAGGTCTAAGTATTTTTTAGTGTTTAGTTACCCCTGCCTTACATTTCTCTGGCTACTGGTAACTTCTCAGTTTTCTTTGATGGTAAGTAGTAGTCCCAACCTAGTCCTCGTCCTGCGACATTACCCTCCCTTCGCCTTTTACTTAAACTTTATGATTTTAAACTGTGTTTTTTCTTTCAGGATCCAGCAGTTGAGACAGGATACTCCAAGTAGAGAACCTAACCCACCATCCTGACCATTAGTAGCCCTCCAAAGGGTTCCTGCCAGGATCCCACCTTTGTTATTTTCTTATGTCCTGTGAAGAGGAGATGAGCTTCTACTTTGCATGTTGCATAGTCACCTCACACCGATGAGAGGAAGCTTCAAGGAGCGGCAGGGTACTCAGGAAGTGGAGCCCTCCCCAGGCGCCCCCCCCCCCCCGCCATGACCGAGGACTCGGAAGTCGGTCACCTTTACCGTGTGACTCCTCTGAGTCTTTGTTCCCTTGTATATATTGTATCTTTTGGAATAAAGACTTCAGTTAACCTCTTTCACAGCACCTGATGAAGCCTCTGGCTGAAGCGCTAGTGCTTAGAGTTAACTGTTAATTTTAGGATTACATGGTAGTTTTCTCTCCCTCTATTCCTTGAATTAACTTATTATATTGTCTTTGCCCGCCCAGCAAGACATATATTTACCAACAACAAAAAGCCCTGTATTTTGCACATGACTAGTCCTTGTAAGGACTCTTGAAAAACGATTTTGATACCAGTCTCTGCCTGACCAGCAAGACTTTCTTTGAAAGACCGAGTTTGTACTAGTCTTTGCCTGCCCAGCAAGACTTGTGTTTGTGTTTGAGAGCTAGATACCAGTCCTTGCCTGCCCAGCAAGACAAAAAATTTGTTTTCCTATGTTTCACATGATTAGTCCTTTTAAGGATTTGTTGTCTTAGCCAGCCCAGCAAGACAAAAGTAGCACATGAGCAGTCCTTATAAGATTATATGAAGTATATGAAACAAAGCTGACAGGTACACACAAGTCTTTTAAAATTATATATACAGTGAGAATATCTTAACTGATCTCCTCTTTCTATTTTTTCAGGTGCCATTAGACTTCTGCTGGAGTTTCCTGCAGTGTGTTAATTTGTCCTCGGAGATTTCCCTCTGGCCTCAAAAGTGGACTGCATACACACCCCTCTGGAAAAACAGCAGTTGTTATTTCTTTGGCACAGATATTGTAAACTGTATAATAAACAGAGCTTGTAATATATGGTTTGGATAAAGGAATAAAGAGAGAAACAAGGTGATATATGCAATTTTAAATTACTCAGAAAATAAGAAAAGGAAACTAAAAGACTGAGAAATTAAATATATTTATAGAAAGATGCCTATGACACGAGCAAACACTAAAATAAGGAAGAACACTAAAGGACCAGTAGAGGAGGTATTATAGATGAAATGGTCTCAACTTTGGGAAGTAGCTTAGACCTGTCTTCCAACAAGCAATAGGAAATACAAATATAATAAACAGTTGTTGAACAACCCTTAGCCCTGAGAGGAGGATGGAACCACCCGCTGGCTTGGGCAAACACAAGCCAGCAGTCCAAGCATCCCCTTGGCACCCCTATTACTAGGTGGAGAAGTACAGCTAGGCTTCCTGAAGACCCTTTCAGAGATGAATCCACATTTACAAGACCACCCCCCCGTATCTACACAAGATGAACAACAGAAATAAAAGATATGCAAAATTATATAAAGAGGAAACAGTACAGCAAGCTATAGTAAAATACCTAGACAGATGTGAATTGAAGGAGTCACAGATAGATTTGAACTGATGTTGCAGAACATAGACAGTAGGATGAGGACCTACCACCCATGTGGGTAATTGAGATGGGAGAGTTGATCTTGCAAGGAGCAAGCAAGAAGATGGCAAGGCCTAATGGCAGCAAGCAATAAGGGCAAGCACAGTAAGAAGAGAGGAGGAGAATAATAGAAGAGAAAATAGACTGAAAAGAAAATACCCTCACTCCTATAGAAGAATCTGCCATGATGCTTATACCAGAGCTAAGCTTGCCGCTAAAAAAATTGACAAGCTACAACCCCCAGAAGTAAATTCTATCTGTTACAAGAAGGACCCCCTCATACAGTATATGAATGAAAGAACAAATATGGAAATGACAGGAAGAAGAGACATGGTTCTGAAATGCATGAGAGACATAGGCATAAACTCTCATCCAGAAGAACCCGAACCCCTGGAAGATAACAGAAAGAAACAGAAAATGAAAACACAGAACCAGATCAGTTAAATAGAGAACAAGAAATGAGAAAGAACAAAAAGAACAAGACAAGAATCAGAACATAACCAAACAGAAACTGAACAGGAGAATGTAATAGAACAAAACATTGAAGCATGCTTCCCACCTCCACCTCCTAGTAATGAAACAGAGGAGACACCTCAAGCAGAAAAGGAAGCCTCGGAGGAAAGAGATAATCATATTGACCTACCCCCAAGGGGAGAGGACAGTACACAGATCTCCTCCCAATGAACAATACCATAAGGACCCAGGCACCCTTGAATTATTCCTGCCAACTCCACCTTCCCTCCTTGTCCTTCAGGACTTATAGAAAGGAAGAAGCTTGTAATAAGCTCTTGGAAAAGTAGTAGGAGCAATAGCCAGTTGGAAAAGTCATTGCCAATCTCAATGATAAGATCATAGAGAAGATACAAACAAACTGAACACAAAGACAGATAAACCAAGAAACAGAGCAAAACATAGAGAATGAAGAGGCTCCACAAATACAAAGAAAAAGAAAAACCTGAGACATGGATGTCTTGAAAGCTATGCTAAGAGGAAAAACAGAGAGGAAAGGAGGAAAAATAAGAACAGCCAAAAAAACGGACAGAAACAGAAAAAAACAAAAATGCAATACAACAGAACACAAAGGGGGCCCAAACAGGTGGACAACTGCCCAGAAACGAAAGAGCAAAGATTTGCCAGGCAGCACCCACCCACACGGGTACCCACCCACAAGATGAGGAAAACCCATCTAACCCTTACCCCAAAGAGCAAAGAAAACCCCAGTCTCACACCAGAGAAGTGGCAACCTCACTACCCAAACCACCCACAGAACTGGAGAGAAGCTCCACAAGAGCAAGAAAAGATACAAACAAAGTCCGCTACCACAAAAATTACACAACAAAGGTTCCATGGGCAGAACCCACACTGGATAATGCCACCCTCAACCATGGAGGCCACCTCCCAGGCATGGAGATTTCCTCAAAGAGGAAATTACCAGTGGGCCCAAGGGCCAGCAGGAGGAAGACAGTGGCAAGAAGGAGGTACGGCAGATGGGATGGAATTAATAGTATCTGAAGTACCCATGACCAGAACCCAACTCTCTGTGCTCAGCAAGGGAAGATCTTTTGTACCTGGCCCTCCCCCAAAGAAAGCCCTTTTGGAGACCTAGGAAGCTCTATGAATAGATTAAAAGAGCAAATAAACAAAAGATTTGCAGATTCCCTCTTGCCAGGCAAGTAATGATGAATCACTTAACAAAAGAGAGAAATATGCCTAAACAACTCCCGTTGAAACAGAGAGAGAGCATTCCTACCAAAAACTTCCAGGTTTAGAAACAATGATCCATTGTGAAACCATGGAATAGGAGAAAAAATTTAAAGGGCAGCCTCCCAAACATGAGCAACAGAAAGAGAGGCCCTTAAGACCTAGCTCAAAACCCAGACCTAGTCATTAAAAAGAGACAAGGATGGGGCTTTAGTGGTTCTGAAAAAGAAAGCTATATAGCAATGGTGAAGCACATTTATCAGATACAGAAACATACATCCCATTAAATAATCCAGATGAAGCCCTTCAAGTCATAAAAAGACAAAGCAAGATCCTAGTAAACCGTTTCTATACCTTGGATAACTCAGGAAAAGATGGAGGAAACAGAAGGAGTTTTTTGTCAGGCCAAAGAGATGCACTACTGGAGCATGAACCAATAATCCCACACTGGTATATATTACCAAAAACCACAGAAAAAGACCCAGATACAGGCCTATGGCCAGGGAGACCAGTGCTCAGTGGATGTAATGCTCCTACCAGACCAGTAGACAGATTGCTAACAACGTATCTCACTCCTCTGCTGGACCTCCTTCCAGAGAGATTGCAAGATACCACAGCCTTTTTAAAGAAATAGCCACATTACCAAGGTTCCCATCAGCTCTATTATCTTCTCTTTGATATAGTGTCATTGTACCCCTCCATTCCACAGGAGGAGCATCTTGGATTGTGGCAATTTCTATGAAAGGAACTTTGCATATGTCAAGAAAGGCTAAGAACAGACTTTAATATCATAGCCCCACCTCCATATTTTAATAAAAGAAGGAATAGATCATGTCTTACAAGGCACACTGCTAAGTTCAACAACCATTTCTATAATCAAGGCAAAGGACAGCAATTGGAGCTTCAGTCTCAGTGGCTATAGCTGAAATCTTTGTACATGCTAGCATAGAAAAGAGAAGACAGAATTTAGATAAGCAGCCAGCAGTTTTCTATAGATATATTGATGATATCTTTGGAATTTTTACTGGCACAGAGGCAGAACTCTTGGAATACCACCAAGATTAAATATATACACCCAGACTTGAATTCACAGTAGAATACAGCAAAGGAGTTGCCCTTCCTAGACACTATGGTGTATTTGGATGCAGAAGGAAAGTGCAAACCTCGGTGTACCATAAACCATCAAACACACACCAGTAACCTGCATTTCCAATCATGCCATCCCCCAAGCCTCAAAAGGTCTTTACATTACTCTCAGGCACTGAGAATTAAAAGAATAGTAAGTGAGCCACACAAACTAGAAGAAGACTTTAAAAGACATGGTCAGTTTCTTCACAAAAGAGGATACTGCAAGAGAACACTAGGATCTGCTTTAAAAAGATAAAAGAGGCCAACAGGGAAACAATCTTAGAAAGAAAACTAAGACCAGAACAAAACCGCCTAATTTTCCCATGCTATACTCCCCATCCGTAGAAGGAGGCCTAAACTACACTCTAAAAGAAATATGGGAGTGGGGTATAGAAAATGCAGAAGGAACCCCATGGGAAAAGAAGTTTACGCTTCACACCTATGATAGCTTGGAGAAAAGGAAAGACTATAGCTGACCACCTAGTCAGAGCAGAATTCCCTAGACCTCTCCAATATATTAAAGATACAAAAAAACAATAAAAGAAAACTTGTAAATACAAGAAAAAGGAAAGAAACAGAGTAAAAAAAGAATGGCATAAAGTAAAGAATACCCAAACAGGAAAGGAGAAGGCAATATAAACAAAAATAATAATTATGGGAGATATATGTTATATTTATTTATACAATTCTCTTGAACATTTATAACACAAGAAAAAGAGAAATTGGAAAAAGGAAAAGAAGCAAAAATCAAAAAGGAAAAGATACAACAAATACCAACACCCCTCCGCATATTTACTTTTTCCTACAAATAAACCAAAGATCTACACTATATATAGATAGATCATATAAGAATAAATACATTCTAACCCACACTACAAAGAAAAGAAAAGAAATAATTGAGCAAAGAAAAATTACAAAACTTCAAAAATTAAAAAGGAGAAAGGAAAAGAAAAACAAATCTTTTCCCCATTTCAAAAGGTCTCCTTGCAGTTGATACACAGAGATAGACTTTAAAAGAATCAAACAACAATTTAATCTCTAATACTCCTAACAAAAACAATTTAAAAATGTAAACAAAAAAAGACAAAATACCAAGAAGAGAAGAAGAGAGGAGGCTGAGCCGAGTGTTCACCCAGGCAAAGGCAGCAAAGGAACTGGGGAACATGGCCATACATACCCAGAGAACAGAAATCCTATGTAGACTTTGAAAAGTTAAATCACTTATACAGGATTTCAATAGACTTTTATTTTAGTTTTTTATTTTTAATCATAGAGGTTATGGTCTTAAAACCTCTTAAGGACTAGTAAACCAGGATTTAAGTTCTGATATGTGTTTTCCAGTCCCCTCTCTTGACCGATTTTTTACCGACTTTAGTTCGATGTATTTACCATTTACTTTTTACACACAAATGGTAATGAAGGAAACATCTTTTCTTCCTTTTTTGGTATGTTTTGAATGGTATTTTAACACCGAAGTTACTGAGAAACAAGCAAGGTTTGACTGTTTAATATTTTTTACAAATTTTGTACAAAAGGTCTAAGTATTTTTTAGTGTTTAGTTACCCCTGCCTTACATTTTCTCTGGCTTACTGGTAACTTCTCAGTTTTCTTGATGGTAAGTAGTAAGTCCCAACCTAGTCCACAGTCCTGCGACATTACCCTCCCCTCTGCCTGTTACTAAAACTTTATGATTTTTAAACTGTGTTATTCTTTCAGGATCCAGGCAGTTGAGACAGGATACTCCAAGTAGAGAACCTAACCCACCCATCCCTGACCATTAGTAGCCCTCCAAAGGGTTCCTGCCAGGATCCCCCTTTGTTATTTTCTTATGTCCTGTGAAGAGGAGATGAGACTTCTACTTTGCATGTTGCATAGTCACCTCACCCGATGAGAGGAAGCTTCAAGAGGCAGGCAGGGTACTCAGGAGTGGGAGCCCTTCCCCAGGCGCCCCCCCCCCCCCCGCCATGACCGGAAGGACCTCGGAAGTCGGTCACCTTTACCGTGTGACTCCTCTGGAGTCTTTGTTTCCCTTGTATATATTGTATCTTTTGGAATAAAGACTTCAGTTAACCTCTTTCACAGCACCTGATGAAGCCTCTGGCTGAAAGCGCTAGTGCTTAGAGTTAACTGTTAATTTAAGGATTACATGGTAGTTTCTCTCCTCTATTCCTTGAATTAACTTATTATATTGTCTTTGCCCGCCAGCAAGACATATATTTACCAACAAAAAGCCCTGTATTTTGCACATGACTAGTCCTTGTAGGACTCTTGAAAACGATTTTGATACCAGTCTCTGCCTGACCAGCAAGACTTTCTTTGAAAGACCGAGTTTGTACTAGTCTTTGCCTGCCACACAGACTGTGTTTTGTGTTTGAGAGCTAGATACCAGTCCTTGCCTGCCCAGCAAGACAAAAAATTTTGTTTTCCTAATGTTTCACATGATTAGTCCTTTTAAGGATTTGTTGTCTTAGCCAGCCCAGCAAGACAAAAGTAGCACATGAGCAGTCCTTATAAGGATTATATGAGTATATGAAACAAAGCTGACCAGGTACACACAAAGTCTTTTAAAATTATATATACAGTGAGAATATCTTAACTGATCTCCTCTTTCTATTTTTTCAGGTGCCATTAGACTTCGCTGGAGTTTCCTGCATGTGTTAATTTGTCTCGGAGATTTCCCTCTGGCCTCAAAAGTGGACTGCATACACACCCCTCTGGAAAAACAGCAGTTGTTATTTCTTTGGCACAGATATTGTAAACTGTATAATAACAAGCTTGTAATATATGGTTTGGATAAAGGAATAAAGAGAGAAACAAGGTGATATATGCAATTTTAATTACTCAGAAAATAAGAAAGGAAACTAAAGACTGAGAAATTAATATATTTATAGAAAGATGCCTATGACACGAGCAAACACTAAAATAAGGAGAACACTAAAGGACCAGTAGAGGAGGGTATTATAGATGAAATGGTCTCAACTTGGAAGTAGCTTAGACCCTGTCTTCCAACAAGCAATAGGAATACAAATATAAATAAACAGTTTGTTGAACAACCCCTTAGCCCTGAGAGGAGGATGGAACCACCCCTGGCTTGGGCAAACACAAGCCCAGCAGTCCAAGCATCCCCTTGGCACCCCTATTACTAGGTGGAGAAGTACAGCTAGGCTTCCCTGAAGACCCTTTCAGAGATGAATCCACAATTTACAAGACCACCCCCCCGTATCTACACAAGATGAACAAACAGAAATAAAGATATGGCAAAATTATATAAAGAGGAAACAGTACAGCAAGCTATAGTAAAATACCTAGACAGAGTGAATTGAAGGGAGTCACAGATAGATTTGAACTGATGTTGCAGAACATAGACAGTAGGATGAGGGACCTACCACCCATGTGGGTAATTGAGATGGGAGAGTTGATCTTGCAAGGAGCAGCAAGAGATGGCAAGGCCTAATGGCAGCAGCAATTAGGGCAAGCACAGTAGAAGTGAGGAGGAGAATAATAGAAGAGAAAAATAGACTGAAAGAAAATACCCTCACTCCTATAGAAGATCTGCCATGATGCTTATACCAGAGCTAAGCTTGCCGCTAAAAAATTGACAAGCTACAACCCCCAGAAGTAAATTCTATCTGTTACAAGAAGGGACCCCCCTCATACAGTATATGAATGAAAGAACAAATATGGAAATGACAGGGGAAGAAAGAGACATGGTTCTGAATGCATGAGAGACATAGGCATAAACTCTCATCCAGAAGAACCCGAACCCCTGGAAGATGAACGAAAGAAACAGAAAATGAAAACACAGAACCAGATCATTAAATATGAGACAAGAAAATGAGAAAGAACAAAAAGAACAAGACAAAGAATCAGAACATAACCAAACAGAACTGACAGGAGATGTAATAGAACAAAACATTGAAGCATGCTTCCCACCTCCACCTCCTAGTAATGAAACAGAGGAGACACCTCAAGCAGAAAGGAAGCCTCGGAGGAAAGAGATAATCATATTGACCTACCCCCAAGGGGAAGGACAGTACACAGATCTCCCTCCCAATGAACAATACCATAAGGAGCCCAGGCACCCTTGAATTATTCCTGCCAACTCCACCTTCCCCTCCTTGTCCTTCAGGACTTATAGAAAGGGAAGAAGCTTGTAATAAGCTCTTGGAAAAGGTAGTAGGAGCAATAGGCCATTGGAAAAGGTCATTGCCAATCTCAATATAAGATCATAGAGAAAGATACAAACAAAACTGAACACAAAGTACAGATAAACCAAGAAACAGAGCAAAACATAGAGAATGAAGAGGCTCCACAAATACAAAAGAAAAAGAAAAAACCCTGAGACATGGATGTCTTTGAAAGCTATGCTAAGAGGAAAACAGAGGAGGAAAGGAGGAAAATAAGAAACAGCCAAAAAACGGACAGAAACAGAAAAAAACAAAATGCAATACACAGAACACAAAGGGGGCCCAAACAGGTGGAACAACTGCCCAGAAACAGAAAGAGCAAAGATTTGCAGGCAGCACCACCCACACGGGTACCCACCCACAAGATGAGGAAAACCCATCTAACCCCTTACCCCAAAGAGCAAAGAAAACCCCAAGTCTCACACAGAGAAGGTGGCAACCTACTACCCAAACCACCACAGAACTGGAGAGAAGCTCCACAAGAGCAAGAAAAGATACAAAACAAAGTCCGCTACCACAAAAATTATCAACAACAAAGGTTCCATGGGCAGAACCACACTGGATAAGCCACCCTCAACATGGAGGCCACCTCCCAGGCATGGAAGATTTCCTCAAAGAGGAAATTACCAGTGGGCCCAAGGGCCAGCAGAGGAAGACAGTGGCAAGAAGGAGGGTACGGCAGATGGGGATGGAATTAATAGTATCTGAAGTACCCATGACCAGAACCCAACTCTCTGTGCTCAGCAAGGGAAGATCTTTTGTACCTGGCCCTCCCCCAAAGAAAACCCCTTTTGGAGAACCTAGGAAGCTCTATGAATAGATTAAAAGAGCAAATAAACAAAAGGATTTGCAGATTCCCTCTTGCCAGGCCACAGTAAATGATGAATCACTTAACAAAAAGAGGAGAAATATGACTAAACAACTCCCGTTGAAACAGAGAGAGAGCATTCCTACCAAAAAACTTCCAGGTTTAGAACAATGATCCATTGTGAAACCATGGAAGTAGGAGAAAAATCTTAAGGGCAGCCTCCCAAACATGAGCAAACAAAAGAGAGGCCCTTAAAGACCTAGCTCAAACCCAGACCTAGTCATTAAAAAAGCAGACAAGGATGGGCTTTAGTGGTTCTGAAAAAAGAAGCTATATAGCAATGGGTGAAGCACATTTATCAGATACAGAAACATACTCCATTAAATATCCAGATGAAGCCCTTCAAGTCATAAAAAGACAAGCAAGATCCTAGTAAACCGTTTCTATACCTTGGATAACTCAGGAAAAGATGGAGGAAACGAAGGAGTTTTTTGGCAGGCCAAGAGATGCACTACTGGAGCATGAACCAATAATCCACAACTGGTATATATTACCAAAAACCCACAAGAAAAAGACCCAGATACAGGCCTATGGCCAGGGAGACCAGTGCTCAGTGGATGTAATGCTCCTACCAGACAGTAGACAGATTGCTAACAACGTATCTCACTCCTCTGCTGGACCTCCTTCCAGAGAGATTGCAAGATACCACAGCCTTTTTAAAGAAAATAGCACACTTACCAAGGTTCCATCAGCTCTATTATCTTCTCTTTTGATATGTGTCATTGTACCCCTCCATTCCACAGGAGGAGCATCTTGGATTGTGGCAAATTTCTATGAAAGGAACTTTGCATATGTCAGGAAAGGCTAAGAACAGACTTTAATATCATAGCCCACCTCCATATTTAATAAAAGAAGGAATAGATCATGTCTTACAAGGCACACTGCTAAGATTCAACAACCATTTCTATAATCAAGGCAAGGAACAGCAATTGGAGCTTCAGTCTCAGTGGCTATAGCTGAAATCTTTGTACATGCTAGCATAGAAAAGAGAAGACAGAATTTAGATAAGCAGCCAGCAGTTTTCTATAGATATATTGATGATATCTTGGAATTTTTACTGCACAGAGGCAGAACTCTTGGAATACCACCAAGAGTTAAATAATATACACCCAGACTTGATTTCACAGTAGAATACAGCAAAAAGGAGTTGCCCTTCCTAGACACTATGGTGTATTTGGATGCAGAAGGAAAAGTGCAACCTCGTGTACCATAAACCATCAAACACACACCAGTACCTGCATTTCCATCATGCCATCCCCCAAGCCTCAAAGGTCTTTACCTTACTCTCAGGCACTGAGATTAAAGAATATAGGAGCACACTAGAAGAAGCTTAAAAAATTACG
>NW_023663179.1:5000-15231 GCF_015228065.2 Penaeus monodon
TAAAATAATTTAAATTTTTAAAATATATATATATAAAATTTATAATAAATATATATATATAATTATATATATAATATATATATATATTTTTAAAATTTTAAAAAATAAAAAAATAAATATTATTAAAATATATATATATATTATATTATATATATATATATTATATTTTAAAATTTTAATCTATTAATATTTTGGGCCGGTGGCCAAAGGGTTTAAGCGTCGGCTCAAACTTCCGACGGCAATCTAGTTCGAGGGTTCGAGTCACCGACCGCCCTTTTTTTCCCTTGGGCAAGGAACTTCACCTCGATTGCCTACCTAGCCACGGGGGGATAAAGTCAGCCCAACCCCAGTCCCGGGGGTAAATGAGATGGTGCCGATAAAAAACCGGGGGGAAGGGAAAGGGCAAACCCCGCTCTAAATTGCCAAAAAAAATCATGGAAGCCCATATCGTCAAGGCCGCGGTGGCCGAAGGGTTTAAGCGTCGCTCAAACGTCCGAGGGCAATCTAGTTCAAAGTTCGAGTCCCCGGGCCGGCGCGTTTTTTCCCTTAGGCAAGGAACTTCACCTCAAATGCCTACCTACCCTGGGTGGCCAAGCCAGCCCAATCGGGCGGGCCCCCAACCCCGGGTGAAAAAGGGGAAAAGTTCCCTAAAAAGGTAAAAACCCGGCACCTCCGGGGAAAAAGGAAAACTGGGGACCCTACCCCGTCTCATCCAAAGCATCCCAACTGAAAACGCAATTGATATCATGCTGTACCAGGGCGGCTCAGACATAAAACCTACCTTTTAAATATAGATACATATATTATTATATATATAAATATATAATTAATAATATATTAATATATATATATTTTATATATATATATCATCAGCCGGGGTCATCCACTCGACTGGGCCCTCTCCCAATCTTTTTCCAACTTTGTCTGTCTTGTGTTTTTTTTTTCCTCTCGCCCCCAAATTTCGTTATTTCGTCGCGCCATCTTGTCATTGGTCTCCCCCTTTGGTCCTTTATTTACTTAGCCCATCTGTTAATTCTTTGCCATCTTTTTCCCTTTCCCCTCCGATGTATAGACCTGCCCTTGCCACTTTTTTTTTTGATGCCGAATACTTCTTTTTTGTCTTTTCCCCCCGATCCACTCGCCCCATCTATCTTTTAAAGCAAATTCCCCCAGCATCGCCCTTTCCTCCCTCTCTGGGCATTTATTATTTTTTCCCCTCTCCATAATTTGGTTGTATCCATGTTTCTGATCCATAGGCCCCTAACGGGTAGGACCTTTGGTTAAGCTTTTCTTTTTAAACATAAGGGCAAAAACCTCTTATATGCTACTTTTCTGCCAAAGGCGCTCCACCAGACGATCGCCCTTTAATTTCCTCTTTCCTAGTGTGTTTGTCTGTAAGTTGTCCTAGTATTATACTTGTCCACTACCTTAGTACTTCGCTTGACTTGTATCTGTTCGAACTAAACTCTCTGTTAACATGTCTTAGTTTTTTTTTCTTTTCTCCAAAGTCCGATTTTCAGATTTTCTCTTTTTAGATCATTTTTTATTTGCTGCATTTCATTTGCAGATTCCCTGAAGAAAACAATATCACTGAAATCTGGGTTGTTTAGATATTCTCTCCTATTTGATACCCTTTTTCCTTTCCACTCCGTTTTAAATTTTTTTCCTCAAACAACTGTAAAGGGTTTTTTGGTGAAGGGATCGCCCTGTCTAACCCCTTTTTTTTAATTTGGGTTTTTGTCGTTTCGGAGGGGAGCTTAAATTTGCCCCCCTCTTTGTATATTTTTCCCCATATTTTAAAATATGCCCCTCTACTCCCTTTCCCCCGGTAGCTTCTAGTCTGCGGGGTGTCTCTCAGAGTCAAGCCTTTTTTCGAATTGAAAATGCCATACACGTTGTTTCCTATATTCGTTTATTTTTTCCTTTTTTTTGGTGAGCGTGTGGATGTGGTCGTTTTGAAACCCACTGCAAAAACCCCCGCTTTTTTCCTAGGCTGGTTAAATCCAGACGGTCAGAGATGCGGTTGTGATGATTTTTGTGAATTTTTTGTAAGTAGCAAAGGATGCTTTTTTGGTCGGTAGTTTTTTAGCCCTTTTCTGCCCCTTTTTTATGTATAAAAATAATTTTTGTTTTTTTCCCCGGGTTTCGGATTTTTTTCCCGTTATAAGGCTTTTGAAAAAAAGATTGGCTATTTTCACTGTTCAATTTCTCCTGATCTTTAAAGGTCTATCTTTTTCCCATTTTCCCCCCGGTTTTTTCCCTCTCTTCATCCCTTTTTAAGCGCTCTTTTATTTTTTCTGTTGTGATGCGGACTCTCTGTTCCCGTTTCGTTTCTATCCGGGCGTTCTTTAGTTGTATAAAATCCCTGAAAAAGTCCTCCACTATTTTTATATTTTTTCTTATTGTATGTTATTTTTCTCCATCTGTTTTTTTTTATTGCATACAATTGTTTTCTCCCCTATACCGAGTCTCCTTTAACTGTTTTCATGCTAGTCCCTGATACCACTTTTTCCCCATTATTTTTTTAGTATTGAATTTCCGTACATCTTCCCTTTTCTTTTTTTTCATAGTCTTTGTTATTCGGCAAATTCTTTTTTTTGTCCCTGATTGACGATTTTTTTCAGACCCTACGTTTTTGCATATCTCTTTAGTTTCTACCAGAACTTGCTGGAGATTTGTTTTGACGATTTACCCCCTACTTTAGTGCAGATTCCTTTATTATGTCATTGAACTTTTTTGTTTTTGGTCAATTTTTAACCCTCGTCGCTGAAAATAATATTTTTTTTTGGATGTAAGGGTTTAAAAATTCTGTCGCTCTGGTCTTAAAGTTAGCAAAAATCTGGCTGGTTTTTCGTATGATTTTTTACCCCTTTTCCCCCTCCAAAGGTTTTTTTAATTTGGCCTCTGACCATTCTATGGTCGCTGCCAAACTTTTTACTTTATCAAAAACTTCCCATTTTTTACTATATCGCCTATTTAAAAATTATGAAGTCAATTTCTTTTTTTGAGTCAATGGCGACTTCCAGTCCCTTCCCTCTGTTTTTTTTTTTCGAAAAATTTTCATATTTTGAGTGATCGACCTCCGAAAAATCACTCATTTGTCCCCTCTCATTCCTATCCTATTCCGTCTTTCCCATTGCGGGTTTTTCCCACTGATTTTTTTTAAACCCATTTTTGCATTTAAAATCTCCCCTTATTATTTGAAATGGGTTTTACTCTCCGCTGGCTAAATAACTCTTTATGAAGCTCTCTATTTCTTCATCACTGTGCAGCAGGTTGGAGCAGACTTTAAAATCTTTAAGTTGTCCTATTGGTATAAAATTTATATATATAATTTTATAATATTTTATATTTATTTTAATAATATATATATATATTATAAAATATATATATATATATATATATATATATAATTATATATATATAATTTATATATATAATATAAAATATATATATATATATATATAAAATATATATATTATAAACAATGGGACAAATTAAGATTGTTCAAGTCATGCTCCAACCTGCGCCCCCTGATGAAGAAATAGAGAGCTTTTATGAAGTGTTCATTTACCCCGCGAAGAGTAAAAACCCCTTTCCAAAAAATAAAGGGGGATTTTTAATGCAAAAATAGGTAAAAAATCTAGGAGAAAACCCCAATAGGGAATGACGGGAAAGGTACTAGAAAGAAGGGACAAAAGCTAGTTGATTTTGCGGGGGCTCGACCTCAAAATCATGATAATTTTTCGAAAAAAAACTAGAGCGGAAGTGGCTTGGAATCCCATCTGACATCAAAACGAATTGCTTTATAATTTCAAAAACCAATAGTAAAAAATTGGAATTTTGATAAAGTAAATTTGGACACCAAGAATGGTCAGAGGGCCAAAATTTAAAATCACCTTTGGGAAAGGATAAACTCTACAAAACCACGCCAATTTTCTAACTTGAAGACCAGACGACAGATTTAACCTTCCTCCAAAAAAGATATTCACTTTTCAGCGACGGGGTCTCACATTTTACCAAATCAACAAACGTTCAAAAGAATAATAAGGGAAACTCCCTAGAAAGCGGTAAGTGTAACAAATCTCCACAATTCTCGTAGAAAATAAAGAATATCAAAACTAGGGTCATGAAAAAATCGTCAATCAGGGACAAGATAAATTAGCCGAACTAAAAAAGACATAATAAAAAAGAAAAAGGAAATGTACGGGAAATTAAAAACTCAAATAATAAATGAAACAGGTTCGGGACTAGCATAAAAAGTTAAAAGGGGACTCGGGATAGGGGAAATCTTTTATGCAATAAAAAAACCAATGGAGAAGTAACATACAAAAGAATAAAACATAAATAGTGGGGGACTTTTACAGGATCTTACACTCAAATAACACCCTGGATAAAAGCGAATGCGGTAAATAGAGACGTACCTAGCATCACAACAGAAGAAATAAAAAAACCTTAAAAATGAAAGGGGAAAACCCCCGGGGAAAATGGAATTAGTATAGACCTTTTAATAGATGAGGAAAATTGCAACAGTGAAACTAGCCATCTTTTTACAAAAGCCCTTTTCAAAAGGGAAAACCCGAAAGCCTGGGAAAAAAGCAACAAATTTTTTTGAACATAAAAAAAGGGAAGAAAGGATCTAAAAAAATACCGACCATAAGCATCCTTTCAGCACTTACAAATTATTACAAAAATCATCACAACTCGCATCTCTGACCGTCTGGGTTCAACCCCCTAGAGAACAAACCGGCTTTTCGCATGGATTCTAACAACAACCACATCCACACGCTCACCCAAATAAAGAAAAAAAAACAATATAGGAAACCCCGTTTATGGCATTCATCAATTACGAAAAAGGGTTTACTCTGTAAGACACCAGCATACTAGAAGCTATCCCAAACAGGGGTAAGGGGGCATATTTTAAAATACTGGAAGATATATACAAAAATGGGCAGCAACATCAAGCTCCACTCCGAAAAACCCCAAATACCAATTAAAAAAGGTGTTAGACAGGCGATACCCTCTCACCAAAACCCTTTACAGCTTGTCTTGAGGGAAATATTTAAAAGCTGGGGTGGAAAGGAAAAAGGATCGATGGGACGAATATCTAACAACCTCAAATTTTCAGATGATTTGTTCTCTTCAGTGAAACTGCAAAAGAAAAAGCAAACCTAAAAAAAGATCTAAAAAAAAATCTGAAAATCGACTTCGGGTGAAAAAAAAAAACTAAAATCATTTTTCAACAGTAAGTTCGTTTTGAAAAATCAAACAAGGCGAATACGAGGTATGGACAAGTTATATACCTAGGACACTCACAACAAACCATCTAGGGAAGAGGGAAAATTTAAACGCCTCTCTAGGCTGGGGCGCCTTTTGCGACCAGTCATACTAAAAGGTTTTTTTGCCCTTTGTTTTAAAAAAAAAAGTCTTTTAAACCCAAAGTGTCCACCGTTATACCCATGGTCAGAAACATGGGCACAACCAAAATTTCTGGAGAGGAAACTAAAATGCCCAGAGAGGGGTGGAAAAACTATGCTGGGAATTACTTAAGAGTAGGATTGGGCGACGTGGATCGGGGAAAAACAAAATAGAAATAACTTGCGACATCAAAAAAAAAAGTGGCAATGGGGGAGGGCATATACATCGGGACAGGAAACAATGGACAAAAAATTTTAAAAGTGGGCATAATAATAAAAAGACAAGGGCCAACCAATGCAAATGGGGCACGAAATAACGAATTTGGGGCCGAGACTGGGAAAAAAAAACACAAAACAACAAGTTTTGGAAAAGATTGGGAGAGGCCTACGTCCTGCATGGACTGACCCGCTGATTGATATTAATATATATAAAATATTAATATATAATAATTATATAAATATATATTATATATATTATATATATATGTTATCATCATTTAAAAGGGAGGTTCATGTCTGACCCCGTGGGCACGCATGAACTCAATTGCAGTTTTCACGTTTTGCCTTGGTGAGTAGTGGTGGGTCCCCCCTTCCTTTCCCGGGGGAGTGCCCGGGGTTACCTTTTTAGGGAACATTCTCTCTATTTTATCCCGGGGTTGGGGCCAGCCCTACTTGGCTGGCTTGGGCCACCCGTGGCAGGGAGGGATTCGAGGGGAAATTCCTTCCTAAGGGAACAAAGCGCCGGCCGGTGACTCGAACTCTTGAACTCAGATTGCCGTCGTGACAGTCCTTTATCCGACGCTCTAAACCCTTCGCCACCGCGGCCTTGACGATCATGGGGTTCCATGATTTTTTTTTTGGCAATTTAAGGGGGTGGTTTGCCTTGCCTTTTGCCCGGGTTTTTTTCGAGTCCCCATCTCTATTACCCGGGACTGCTTGGGGTCCTTGATCCCCCATGGCTAGGTAGGAAACGGGGAAATTCCTTGCCTAAGGGGAAACAACGGGGCGGTCGGTGCTCGAACCCTCGAATCAGATTCCGTCGTGACGTCTTGAGTCCCCGCTCTAACCCCTTCGGGCCCCCCGGCCCCATATTTTTTATATTATATATATTAAAAATATATAATTTTATATTATATATAAAATTTATATAAATTATATATTATATTATTTATTTATTTTTTTATAATATTAGAATATATATATATATATATATATTTTATATATATATATTTATATATTAAAATAATATATAATTTTATATTATTATTTTAAAATTTTATATATATATATTAGTTTTGTTGTTGTTGTGTGCGTTGTGTGTTGTGTGGTGTGTTTGGTGTGTGTGTGTGTGTGTGTGGTGTGTGTGTTGTGTGTGTGTGTGTGTGTTGTGTGTTATTTTATATTAAAATATATTATATTATATTATTATTAAAATTTATATATAAAAATAATTAAATTTATATATATATATATATAATATATAAATTTTTAAATATAAAAAATATATTTGTTTAGTCCCGCGCGCCGCGCGTGTGTGTGTGTGTTTGGGGTTTTTTTGTGTTTGTGCTGCGTGCTGCGCGGTTTTGTGTGTATCTACTATCTATCTATCTATCATCTATCTACTATTATATATATATATATATATATAATTTTTATTATATATATAACATAATTATTTATAATATTATTTTAAAATTATATTATATATATATATTATATATATATATTAATTATATATTATATATAAAATATATATATATATATATAAAATATATGTGTGTGGTGGTGTTGGTGTGTGTGTGTGTGTGGTTGTGTGTGTGTTGTGTGTGCGTGCGGCTGCGTGCGTGCGTCGTGCTGTGGGGTGTGTTGTGTGTGTCTATCTATCTATCTATCTATCTTCTATCTATCTATCTTTATAATATAATAATTATTATATAATTATATATATAATTATATATATATATGTTTGGTTTATGTGTTGTGTGTGTGTGTGTGTGTGGTGTTTTTTTTGTGTGTGTTTTTTGTTGTGTGTGTGTTTGGGGTGTGGTGTGTTGTGGTTTTGTGAGGTGTTTGGGGGGTTTTTTTTTTTTTCTATATCTATCATCTATTATCTACTATCTTCATCTATCTTCATCTATATATATTATTATATATTATATATATATATATAAATAAAAATGTATAATATGTTTGGTTGTGTGTAATAAAAATATATACCCCTTTCCTACCCTTTTTTTTTTTTTTCTCTCTTCCTTTCCAGCTCCCGTCTTTCTGTCTGGCTATCTATTCGCCTCCACGATCAAAAAGTCCCATCAAAACCAGTCGCATTCTTTTCCCGGAAGAACTCCTTCCCCTCTAGCTTAAACCCGAAGCCTCCTTTTCCCTGAATGTAGTAAATTTTTAGGCTTGTCTCTCTCCCGCTGGAATTTTCGCCATTGCGGTCCTCTGGCTTTTATGCGAACGGTCCACATAAAGAGGGATGGATGTATATATATATATATAATATATATATAATATATATATAATATATGTATATATGTATATATGTATGTATGTTGTATTATTATATATATATATATATATATATATATAAAATATATATATATATATATATATAAATGTGTGTGTGTGTTGTGGGGGTGTGTGTGTGGGGTGTGTGTGTGTGTGTGTGTGTGTGCGTGTGGGGTGCGCGTGTGTGTGTGTGTGTGTGGGGTGTGTGTGTGTTGTGTGTGTGTGTGTGGTGTGTGGTTGTTGGGTGTGCGGGGTGGTGTGTGTGTGTGTTGTGGTGTGTGTGTGTGTGGGGGTTTTGGGGTGTGTGTGTGTGTGTGTGTGGTGTGTGTGGGTGTGTGTTTTGGGGTGTGTGGGGTGTGTGGTGTGTGTTTGTGTGTGGTGTGTGTGGTGTGTGTGTGTGTGTTGTGGGTGGGTTTGTGTGTGGGGTGTGTGGTGTGTTGTGTGTGTGTGTGTGTGTTTTCACACACACACACATTATAGATAGATAGAAGATAGATAGTAATAGATAGATATGAATTTTAAAAACCCCTTTACCGTTTTGATACTATTTTTAAAAATCGGAGACAAACTAGGCTTATAAAACGAACCCACAGTTTTCGCGACCATAAAGGAAACGGAGAGAGGGCAAAGGGAACGGGGGCAGGCGAGGACGAAAACGGGCCAAAGGAAGTCGGTCACCTGCGCGCGGGGTGGCGGGCGAAAGGGGGGAAAAGCCGCTGTCCAGTTGAAATCAGGCGGCGCGCGATTAAGGGGTTCCCCATCTGCCTGTGGGTCCCCATCGACGGATGGAAGACGATGCGCGCGTCTGATCAATCCTCTGATGCCCGTTCTCCTGATGGGAGAAAAGGGGGGTTGTTCTTGTGCCCCCGGGTACAAAAGTACTTATGTTAAAACAAACACAATATATATATTTTATAATATATAATATAATTTTATATATATATATATATATATTATATAATATATATATTAAAATATAATAAAATATTGTGGTGTGTGTGTTGTGTGTGTGTATACATATATATTTTTTTATAATTATTATATTTTATATACTCATATCAAGAGGGTTGTTATTTTTCGTATCATTTTTCCCTTTTTTCTAGATATCCCCAGTAATCTGACTTGGTTTTGATTTGCTAAATCTTTTTTCCACCGAGCCCACGGGGTGTGTATAAAACTTGCTATCATTACTCAAGTAGGAGTAATAGTAAGGGTCTTGGGTAAATCCTATTGCACACCCCTTTTTAGTGGGTCGTGGGGCATGGTTGGTTAGCGCTGCCTCCGGTTCATACCCGGAGTGACCCAGGTTTGAGCCCGGGCAGGACGTTGTTATTTATTGATATCTGCGCATTGCATTTTTTTCCATCTTTCAATTAATATAATATTAATATATAATATATAAAAATATATATATATAATATTATATTATATATTATAATATATATTTTGTTTATTTAAGCACTCAACAACACACACGTATAATATGTATATATATATATATATAATATATATTATATTTATATTATATTATATTAATATATATAATATAAATAAATTATATGTATTTTATCTATTTTTATTTCATATAATTTTAAATTTTTCTTTTTGGCCATTACATAGAGAAAATTATAATTACAACCCCTTTTTTTTTTTGAGTGAATGGGTTTTTTCTTGTTCGTATTTCATTTGGTATGTTTTTTTAAAAAAGTGATAAACAAAACCTTGCGTGTGACCCGGGAAGTGTTTTTTTTTTTTGTCCTTGATGACGAAACTGGACGTTTTCCCGTTAGTACAAACTGTGTGAAATTTGGAATTTTCCCCAAATTGTCACTTTGCCTTCAGTAACAACTGGCCTGGTGTGTTGTACCTTTATCCTGCTTTCCATAGAAAAGTGTTTACAGATCTTCCAGTGCAGGTACTTGCCCCTCTGTCGTGTGATTTTTGTACTCATTCGGGGTTATATTTTAAAACCCTCGTTTCCCCTTATAGTCCAGAGCTTCAACCCTGGGGGGTTTTAATTTTATCTACATCATGTGTTTTTTCTTCAGTTGCAAAAGTCCATGGAGGGCTTTCCTGCCACCTAATTCAAATTTTTCTTGTCCAACCCTTCTTTGCTTTTTTTTTTTTATTTTACAGCCGTTTTTGGCAACATTGTTCGAATTTTTGCTCTCAAAACCAATTCCTGAGAAAAAATTTTTGTTCCTTTTCTTGCTGTAACCTTTTAGATTTTCATGTACTGTAACTATTGAACATCCCAAACGCGGTTTTAAACAATATTGCAAGAGACCATCTTTTTTTTTGTA
>NW_023663180.1:0-15229 GCF_015228065.2 Penaeus monodon
TCCTTTCCCCCTTTTTTTTAACAAATTTTTTTAAACCCCCTCTTTAACCCCAACCCCCCCACCCCCTTTTCCCTTTTACTTTTTTTAAACCAAAAATTCCCTCCCCCATCCTTAAAAAGTCAAAGCCCAAAAATTTTCTTGCTTTTAACCCATTAACCATTAACCACCCTCCACAAAAAAAAACCTAAACCCCTCAGTTTTTCCCCCCCAAACCCCCCCCTTTGGAAATTCTTGAAGACATCCATAAACATGCTCAAAGAATGATCCACTCCCCATCCACCCCCAATTCCTTTTTTGCAAAGAAACTGCTGATACCCACCCTCCCCCTCAAGTTCCCCCACCTCTCTTCCTCCCCCTCACCAAAAAAACCCACCCCCCTCTCCCCCCACGGTCACCATTCCTTTTTCCCTTTCCCCTTATCCTTCCCATCCCACTTAAGCTAAAGTACTCCTTTGTCACAACAATGCCCAATCCCCCCCCTCCTACTTTCTGCCAGATATTTTCCTCATTTCGGTTCTTATCCTTCTACAACTATCGTTTCCACTGTATTACCCTTTGTTGCTTCAAAATACCCCCCTTCCTCAAACACACCTATCCTCATTTCTACAATCTTTGATTCTAAACATATTATCCTGATCTTAACTCATTTCCCCCTTTTCCCCAAAAATATTTTTTCCCATATTTTTAATGCCCTTTGATGTCTACACATTTATTTTTTCTACCCATTAACCATCATCTTTGATTTGTTATAAGCTTTAAAAAAAGCTTTAACTATGAATTGAAATGTGTGTGTGTGTGTGTGTGGAATATATGTGGTATTATATTCTTTTTCTTTTAACGTAGTTCATGTCTGAGCCGCCGTGGTCACAGCATGAATTTAAATTGATTTTCAGTTGTGATGCTCTTGGATGATACGTGTAGGGCCCCCAAATTCCTTTCCACGGAGAGTGCCGGTGTCCCTTTTTTTAAAAATCATTCTCCTATTTTATCCGTGTAGTTTTAAAAGGGAAATAAAACAGAAAATTTTCTTTCAAGAAATTTTTGGAAATGAGAAGACAATGATCCTTTTTTTGGGGCTTGTGCCCACTCTGGGACTTCAATTTTTTTGGCCTAAAAAAGGCCGCACTCACTAATTGACATGTTCACATTACTTTGGGAAAAAAAAAAGGAAAGCAAAGAAAAGACAAAAAAATGTTACATACTACATATAAATTTATAATTACAATAATAATAATAATAAGAAACAGTTTTTAAAAAATTTCCGGGGAATTTTAAAAAGGGTTTTCTGTAAATACTGCATTGAGCTAAATGGCGAATACCTTGGGTCTCCCATCTCCCCCCTCCTTCCTGCTTTTGCACATTTTGATTGATTTGCAAAAAAAAAAACACTAACTTCACTAAATGGATTAAAATTTTCCATAAAAATACTAAACCTGGGAACATTTCGACACGCCTTAAATGCAAAGCACTGAGGAAAAAAATTTCCATCCTATATGTAAAAAGAGTTTCAGCCATAAAGCATTTTCATTTTGTAAAAACTTTCATGATCAGAGTTTTGGAAACAAGTGGTATACTTAATTTGGTTTTTTTCCTGAGCATTCGGTACATGGTGCTCATGGTATTTTGCAGTTTCATCTATTTCCCTAAATCCCCTTTGGGAAATTTTATCTGTGCCATGTGTACTCTCAAATACCCCTTCAAACGATTAACACCCTTCTTTTCACCCTCTTGAATACTACAGGACTACTAAATGAAATTTGGTCAGCCTGTATCTGTAATGACACTATTCTGTCCCCCCTCTCTTTTTTTTACTTACGATGGTAACCTGGGCTGGTGCTCCAGGCTACAACCAGAGAAATAGTAATGAAAAAGAAATTTACACCAATATGCCAAAGATATAGTGTAATTCCAAGAAGTTATCATGATAGGCCTCCATTTCAAACTTTGGTTTGGTATTAATAACAGAAGTCTGGCAGTTGAAAATAGAGTATATGGTAACAGATGTCTGCTTAATTTTATGCACAATTTAAGTTCACTGAACTTAAGCCCAAAGCACTGCACTTCACCTGCACAATGCAGTATCCAGAACACAGAGGAAACAATGAACCTACTACTGGAATGGATAAACATAAATTATAGAATTCATGCATATATGACTCTTTGAATGCTTAATCATGGTCAAGATGCAAGGAAAGGAAAATATAAACAAAACTTGTCGAAAGAAATAATGCATGACTGTACATAGATGAATGGACAGAAGCTTAAAAATGCATGCACATATAGTCATTTCACAAATGTAGGTATTGGAAGGAATACATTTAATTTTATAATACCTGTTGTTTTTCATTATGATCATGATTATTTTTGTTTTGCATCAATAAACAACATTAAATATAATAAAAAGGTATGAATGACAATGAATATCTTCACAGTACAAGAGATGTATTTTGCCAGTTTCAAGTTTATCTTCAAAAATACATGTTTTTCTGACAAATAAAATCAGAACTAGTCCCATAAATTTCTTGTGAAAACATTCATTCTCATTCATAACATTTTACAATTGTCCAATAAACACTGTTAAAACATTAAATAGGACAACATAGTGTTAATATTAAAGTGCAATAATGTCCAAGCTTTCCAGTCTGAATCATGAAAAAGTCTGAAGCTTATAAACCATTAGCAAGCTAAATAGCAAAACTTGTTAATGCTACACTGCTATGTGCTATCCACTGGTAACAGTTGACACGGTTTTTCATGTCATGGTGAATAAAGCAGCAAATGATGCCTCATTAGGGTGCAAGATCTCATCCCAGTTTCTGGGATGAGATCTTGCACACATACCATGAGCCATACTACTGCCCCAGGCATGGAGCAGCACACAATAAAGACTGCTCATATATACATAACTTTACCAAAGATTTTTGCCATCTTCATCGGGTCAATACACATTGCTACCAGATAATGTACCAGACGTTAGTAGTCAATAGCCTTCCCCCTCTAACAGCCCCTAAAACCTCTGGATTTGTCCCTCAGTGTTATTCTGGTTTCTCCATCTTGTTAACAGTCCAACTAGTTATTTTACCTAATTCATTAGAAATTAGAAACTGATAGAAGCCCTCATTAGTCATGACATCATTAACCCTGGTCATGTAGTGTCCACTGTAGTTTTGTTTTGTGAAATGTGTTTCCACAAGCATCTATTAGTCAATCAGTAGACCTCAATTTTTACTTCCTTGAGTTTTCAGGATCTTTTTTTCTAATGCTATTATTATTATCAATATTATCATTTTTCTAATATTAGTACCATTACCAATAGTAAAATAAAATAAAACAAAAATATTTCAGAAAATCAAAGAAAAGGGTAAACATCTGAGAGAGGTAGGACTAATAGTACTTGTGAAGCTGTCAATGTGTAAATGCAAGTAATAATCTAAACTAACTGTGGAAGTGGCATTTACTTACATGCCATCCTCAGTTGCAGTGGGTTAACGGATGGCATTTCACTGAATTATTCTTACTGCCTTTTTGAGCTTATGTGCCAATTCAGAATTAACAGTAAAAATATCAGTGACACATTTTCACCTCATATTTAAATATAATTCACCAGAAAATAGTTGCTAAAATATTACTCTGTCTCTAAAAAACTCTATATGTGCTGCAATATGTAAGATGAAAAAAATCTTATATATATATATATATATATATATATATATATATATATATATATATATATATATATATATATATATATATATATATAATCTATATATATATATATATACATTCATATTATAATATATATATATATAATATATATCTATATATATCTATATCTATATATATATATTAATATATATCTATATATATACTATAATATATATTATATATATATATATATCGATCTATATTATATATATTACTATAATATATATCTATATAATCTCATACTATATCTCTATATATATATATATATATATATCTATATATATATATATATATTTATATATCTTATTATTATATATATACTATATATATATATACTCTATATCTATCATCCACTATATCTATATATATATATATATATATTATATATATATTATTATCTATCTTATATATATATTATATATATATATACATAATAATATAATTTATATATATATATATATATAGTATATATATATTACTTATCTTATATATATATTATCTCTATCCTCTATTAATCTCTATACTATTATATATATATCTCTATATTATCCATTATATATCTCATATCTTTAATCTACTCTATATATTATTATATACTTTCTTCATATATATATTATATATATCTTATAATATTCATATAAATAAATAATAAATATACATAAATATACATAAATATATATATATATATATATATATATATATATATATATATAAAAAAAATATAAAATATATTACTTCAATTTGTGATTTGCTGACAGGGATGTCACTACTGCATCATAGAAATATATTATATAAAAGACTCTAAAAGAGTTTCGTATCCTTTATTATGAAAGCCTGTCATCACATCCGCACCAAAAGCCTACCATACTTCATCATCTCAATCTTCCTAATCTTTTCACAGGACTCCTCTGATGAATCGTATTCCAGTTCCTCTTCGATCTCTTTATTTCTCTCCATCCACTTCCTCTTGGGTTTTCCTCTGGTCGGGAGTAAGTCGCCTTCCTCAAAGTCATCCCGGACGAGCACACAGTTTAACCGCGATTTCAAGTATTCCTGCCGGAGGTTAGAGTGTACAAGAAGAATGTTGCAAATGATATGAGGGGTTAATCATGACCATAATCAAGCACATCCCCAATATAATACTACCTTATGTATGAGTTTTCCGGTCTCGAGATGGTGCACTCGAAGGAATCTATCGAGGGCCACTGAGAAGACCAGCGGCAGGTGTGGGTGAACAACGATATCTCGAACTGCACCTGCAAAGCTTTTGAATATTCGCACAGGATGTTCTGGCTTGTTCATTCGCAGGTCAAAGCATCCCATCCTGCCATGCGCTGTTCCAACAACCACCTGGCTGGAAATAAAAATACAAGATGTAAAATCTTGTAACATAACAACAAAGGGAAGAAAATAAAAACACATACTCATGCAGAGTATTTTTTCCTATATTGTTTCCTCAGGGCATACTGGTGCAGACAAAAGTTTCTTGAAGAATTAACTTCATAAAATCATATCTGTCCCATGGATCATAATTAATAAACTTATTGACAACAATAACAATAATACAATAACTACACCAACCGTAAATCATGTTGATAATAACAGTAAAACCTATAATGGGAAAATGCCATACTGCACCTACAAAGACATTTAACTCTTCTTCTAAACAAGGACTTAAATCCCCTTGATCATTGAGCAGAACTAATCCATTAAGACACACTACTCCAATAAAAGGAAAATCCAATGCAAACCTTTTATCAGCCACAGATGTGATGGAAGTGAAAGGAGATTTTTCCCCACTCAAAGTTAACAACGGGTCGCCTCTGCCTCTTGTGGTCGTACATTCGAACCTGTGTGTGTGAAAACCAGAATGTCACCCTCAAACAGTCTCTTACCAGTTCCTCTTCATACATGAAGACACAATAAGGTTATGAATGTATAAAACATCCCCTTTAGCCTCTGATAAGGAAACACTGAATAATGAAAACTATTAAAAACATAACTTCAGAACAGAGGAAAGGGCAGACGTGGGATCGACTTACATGACAATGCCGAGTAGCAAGAGCAATGCAGTTTGGCTCCTTCAGGAATGTCATATCGGACACCCACACTGGAACTCTTAGCTGTACCATATCTGGCTTTATCTGTAACAGGTTCATTTCATATGGTACATCCAAGGTGAATCAACATCTCCATTCACGAATCACAGATCAGCAAATCTTCTAAATAAAACAAAACATCTACATATTTTCTAAAGCTAGTGCTAAATATGTGTGGGTAGAGTAAAAATGGAAATATATTCCATGATCTAAATCATCTAATATTCAAAGATTATTGGCATGGATGTTTCCACAAAAAACCTGTCTAAGCTCTGGGATCAGCTTAATATAATGAAATACTAACAACAATGTGTATGGGGACTGTAGACATAGTAAAGTCACAAGTAAAAGTGTCTTCACTTAATAAATTTGATCATGAAGCTTTACAATTACTAGAAATAGTAATTTTGAATCCCTTGTATACTAAATACTTTACACGATAAACATATTATACAATCAGATAAGTTTTAACTTAATTATATTCACAGTCAATATCTATACTGGAAAGATTTGAATGAAAAAATTCTTGTTAACAGATGAAATCCAAATCTAACATGATCTCACCTACAGTTCTTCAGACAACTTGTAATAGAAAGAATGAAAGAAAGAAAAGACGAAGAAGAAAAAAAGCTAATAAAATGAACAAAAAATCATGGCAAGGGTAAATAAAACAGAGATGGCATTCCCCTGCTGAAAGTGAGTAACCTGTACATACATTCTTGGCTTTGAATATAGGTTCTTCTGGTTTATTCAGGTCCCAAAGCTGCAGGTCATTTTCCTTTCCTCCGGTTGCAATCATATTTGGTGACTGAGGGTCTTGTCTCATGCGTGACAAAAAACTCTCCGGATTTCAGCGCATTGATTTCTTTGGCCTCATCGCTGTGCCAGACTGTGATCTGGCCCGACTTAACAGCACTTACAGTGACACTGAAGGAAATGAAAAACACTGTAATAACACAGTAACAACAACATAAACAATGATAATAATAATAATAAAAATAGTAAATACCATACACATGAGATACATACTGGTGAAAACATACTCTAGCTGCAAGAGTTAGGTAGAGTATATCTTAAAAATATATCTCGTGTGATGTTGCTGACACTTCCATATGCTTTTTCTTGATATCCATCTGCTTGCCTGTCTGTCCATACTATGGCGGTTTTCAGCCAACAATCTTTAATTTGTACTATGCCTCATTAGGCCAACAGGTTACCCCTCATATTAATGTGGATATTGGAGTAACAAATTAAAGTAATTAAACGTGTTTCTGATATTCTCTCTGAAAATCTCCATATATTCTAACAGAATGATGGTGGGTTTGACAGAACAAGAGCAATAGATCAGCATTTATTAATATCCCTATCACACCAATAAGAATGTCAGTTTTAGTAATTTCACGGAAGGAAACATCAATCAATTAATGTGGCCTCATTTTCCAAACCGCTACTTACATGAGGCTAAAATAATTTACTATCTCACGCCCATCTGCATTTGTACCAAAAATCAGAATGGTGCTGACCAAGAAGTAGATAAAGAAGCACACAAAGAAACACCCACACACTCACACTCACACTAACTCTCACACACACACACACACACACACACACACACACACACACACACACACACACACACACACACACACACACACACACACACACACACACAAGCGCATGCATGTCTACGCAATAATATACAGGCCTACCACTCAAGGCCACACATACATGCACAAATATACAAAACAACAAAATCTATTTAGGAAACTGAATGGGGTTTCTACCAAACAGAAAAAGGCCCCTCAACTTATCCCCAAAACTTACATTACATTATATGTAACCAATATATTATTTCAAAATATCCTGCTCTGTCACCAGACATATGGGAGAACATTACAACTTAATGAGTATCATATGCAAAGCTTATTGCTCTGTGAAAGAAAAAAATTGAAGAGACAAGAGAACAATCATCTCATTGTCAATGCAACTGTCTCGAAAACTTGCAAGCCTTTCCATATGCCATGGCTTGCAACAAGGGAAGTGTGCTCTCTCTATACTTAAATTAGAGAACTTTTCACAGAATTTGTTTTATTTTATTCTGCTGCTGACTGCTAAATGAATGAAGTAGATTCATTTAAAGTTGCACAGGATGTTAAGTGGAAATTACTATGAAATTATCAGGTCAGAGGACTCAAATGCCAATGTGCTGTTGGACAGATCCAAGAGGGGGCAGTGAAGCTAGCACTCCTCTAAAAGTTTTCTTCAAAATGACAGTGCAACCAAAGCCAAATGTTGACTGTCTTGTTTTGGACTTCCTTTTGTAGGTCTTGAAAGAGATAGTCTTCATCTTCTTTTCTAGTTATAAGAGACACAAATATATATATATATATATATAAATATATATAATTAATTATAATATATATATATTATAGTATTATAAAACTTAATATATATTTTATAAATAAAAAAAATTTATATATTATTATATTATATATAAAAAAAAAAAAAATAATATATATATATATATATATTTTAATAAAAATATATTATATTATATATATATAGTATATAGTATATATGTTATATATTATATTATGTATATAATGTATAATATGTATTATATTTATATGATATTATGTAATATATATAATAATGTATATATATAATAAAATATTATAATATTATATATAAAAATATATGATATCATAATACATATATGTATATATATATATACATATATTATATATATATATAGATATGAAATAATATATATATATATATATATAGTATATATAATATATAATATATTATATATATTTTAAATTAGTATATATATATATTATTATATATATAATAATAATTTTATATTAATATTTTATATATATATATATATAAAATATATAACACCATATATATACACACATATATATACACACATATGTATATAATATATATAATATATATATACACACACATATATATATATATACACAAAACATATATATATATATACACACACATAATATATATATATATAATAATATTATATATATATATATAAAATATATATATATATATATATATATATATATATACACACACAATATATACATATTACACACCACACACACACCACACACAATATATATATATATATAATATATATATATATATATATAATATATATATATATATATATATTTTATCATGCCTCTGAAATTTAACAAATTCTTTATTTTCTGGCTACATTTCTGATTAAAGTCCTTGATCAAAAGATTTACAATCATCAACTGATTCAAAATTTTTAAATAGGGTAAATAAAGTTTACAAAGTAACCAAGAATGGTGAAATCCATGCCTTGTAACAGCGCATTAAATTTTAAGCAATACATTCACACTGCAATCTTAGCCTTACTGATTTACGCAACCATCTTTGCCAAGCTTCACAGTCACCTGCACTTACTCATTCCACTTTGCCCGGGAGACGATAGTCCTTTTCCAACTTTGATTTCCTTGATGAAGTGAATGCTTTTATGCCGACATCAAAAACTCTTATGGTTTGATTATGTAGCCCATCATTATCTGCGAATTTCAAATCATCAGAAATTAGAATCATGAATCTGCAAAGGCACTTGGAAGGAGTGAGGACAGAAGGACAAGAATTGGGAAAATAGGAAAAAAGTGAGTGGGGGAGCGACATCTTCATATTTTCTGAAATAGATGAAACCCTGGTAATTTCAATGGGTACTAAACTGCAAGAAGCATCTCTCTTCCATTGTTTCCTGTCTGTCTGTTTCAAAGAGGGAGAGGATAGCCTATATAACTCATCCTTTGGAGATTAAAACGACTGTCTCAATACTCTGCTCAAAAGTCTCTCTGTGTCTCTCTTTCTGCTTCCCCCCTCTCTCTCTTTCTCTCTGCTCTGTCCCCGTCTCTTCTCTCTCCCCCCCTCTCTCTCTCTTCCCTCCTTTCTTTCTCTCTGTCACTCATCTATATCCAATCTTCTTTTCCTCCCTCCTCCTGCACCCTCTATCCACCTCGGCTTTACAGTACAACAAACAAGACCCTCAGGTTCTGCATCTCACCTCCTCCTGTTCTTCATTTCCCCAAATCATGGATGTGATTTCCTGTCCCCGCTCCAGCGACTGAAGGTTGTTGAAATTTTTGTTGATTACGGCCTTCGGGTTTTAAGTGCAACCCTTTTGAAAGAAGAAATCACTCATGAGCCGAGATTCTTAAGGTAGTGGGTTGAAACAAATAAATCAATTAATTATATAAAATATATTATACCAATGATGAAAACAACACAAAACTATACTATAAACTATGCATAATGATAAAAAAAGTGACTAAGTAGATAAATATCTATGTATGGAAGGTATTTCTTTAAATCTCTATAAGGAAAATGGTGAAAAATTATCTTTAATCAAATATTTATTAACTATAAATGAAATCAATTCTGATGATAATAAAACTAATAACCTTCATATAGCATCAGGATAAGTCAGTATTTGTTCCACAGACCACATAGACTTGTTTCCTTAAAACTGAAAGACACTAGAGATACTTAAGACCAGATCAGACATTTTTATCATTAAAGCAGACAAGATGCCTCCCCTTTGGCAGCCACAGTCAAGTTCATGCAAATCATGGTTTTTTTCTATCTCAAACAAACAAATAACATGTTCCCCCTTGTTAGGAGGATTTTGGAGCTTCATTTATGGTATATGACTTTTGAATGTGAATGTAGATGTAACTACCATCTTTCCAAACGCAATTAACTACTGATTGTTTTGCCAAAATCAGGCAATGGGTGGTTAATATATTTTATGAATCTACAGCCACAAAAGCAATATACAACAAATACAAAATCAGTATAACCAAAGCAGTCATTAATAAGGAAAACTTGTGAGCTTAGACTCACAAGTCCAAGAGTACTTAATGAACTTGGAGAAAAGCCAAGAAACCAAAGTAATATTCAGATTTGGGCATTGCAATCTTTAGAATCTTTTAAACTCAATTTCTAATAATTCAAAAATGAATAAGTGGCAGTTTGTGCTTAATGAAAGTAATTTGGGTTTTGTTTAAGGAAATAAAGTTATGTATAGAATGAAAAGTTACAAAAAGAAAATTTAAAACTAATGCCAACCCCACAGTGAATTCAGTGAATTCAAACAACCTGTTTACAAAAACGACAAGTATGATGTCACTTTCCAGACAAACTAACATTAGGAAAATCATGTCAAAATAACATTATTTCATGAAAAAAACACAACATTGTGAAGACAAATTATTTTATCAGATACAACAAAAACAATTTAGGAATATTTCTTAATTACAAAATTAAGCAGTAATTCTAGTTATGAAATAAATTTGACTTTTAAGCACTAGCCTCCCCAAAGAAAGGAAGTTATACATGACAATACCAACTTCTCTTCTGGGATTTGCAGTGAAAGATGAAGCTCACCAAGCAGCCACATCCACATATCATGTTAGCTCTTGGAAAAGTTAAAAGTCATAATTATCTCAATTAATGATGGTGTTTTCCTATGCCAAATTGGGCCACACGCCAGGATATTCAATGTATAAAAGTATGAATAAGAATGAATATCTTTACAATACAAGAAATGTACATTCAAGTCAAAAATAGAAGCACAGACAAGTGAACAAGTGTTTACTGGCAGGGCACATTTTAGAGCAGGCTGATCGCACATGGCATGGATCCTAGTCACCCAGTATTAGCCTAGGGATTAATTTGCTATGGCAAGAATTGGTGACGACAGTCAATAACAGACTTAATCCACAAAATGATAAAGAATATCAACAGATTATGTGATCTAGAACTGTAAGATGATGAAATCTTAGTTGCATAAATGACACACTTTCCTGACTGGATCTACCTTGCAATTATCAACAATATGTACAAAACAAGCTCCCAATATACTGTGTTAAATCAAAACAAATCTAGTCATTTTCTGTGATCTTAAATACTTATCTGGGTGCCTGTCAAACAAGCACTACGTAACAAGCCCTTTTTCTACCCCTTTCATGTAAATCTAAATTGGTCTACTCAATTAACAAGAGATTAATGTATCTACCCCTTCGTCACTACAAATTATTAAAAAACCTCTTCCTAAATCCGTAAGGCAATCATATAATGATTTGAAAAGGAAAAAAGGATAGAACTATTCACCTTATATTTGCAATTTTTGGGGTGCTACTGCACTGTAATTTGACTTTCAATTATCACATAAATAATGTGGCAAGATTTTGGTTGCCATCTCTGAAACACAGCCTGCGGTGAATGCATGGAGGATTCTTTGTCTTCCATTGCAAGGGTTGGGGGTACCTGTCCCCATGAGGAGGGGTTACAGGGGTACAACCCACTACATTAAACAATATAGTGACTGATTCTGTTAAATTATTCATATTTCACCCTGCAATTTCCCTGGTAGCCTGCATGCCCTCCCTGCTATTGGGGCCAATATTATCACTTAGAGAGGGGTTTTCTGCAGCATAATTTCAATATATTCAGATGGGAATGAATGAGAATAATCTATCAATACCAAAATCATTTGTGAAACTAACACATGAAGAACTACAGACGAAATCATGCTGTTCGAACCAAGAAGCTTTCCTAGTGCCACGACTGTTCAATAATTTGTATCCTCTGTACATCATGAGAAGCTGAAAACTTATATTTCTTTAATGTACTGATGTGGTTGATGTAGGATCTGAGCGCAATAATCTGAAAGACACGACTGATAAATTGGCAAAAGAACTAAAGCCACTAACTCCATGATAAACCAGTATCACGCGAGGTGAAGGCGTGTTATCGCTTGAGGTTCTGCTTCGGCGGAGTGAGACCTGAAAGAAAAACATGAACAACAGAGACAAAAGCACAAAACGCGGGTCACCCTTCTCCTCCAACCTTTCAGCACGCCCGTTTCAGCCCCGACGTAGACGTTGAAGTCCTGCCTCATGCGCTTTAACATGGAATGCATTTTGACGTGATTTCTCCTTGTTTTATTAGGTTTTTGGACGGTTTTAGCGGATTTTCTTCTTTCCTTACGGCGTGACAATAGCAGGTCCTGCTCCGCCAGACACTGCGATTTCCAAAACACAACGCACGTGCAGCCGTTCGTGGAACGAGGTTTCCGTCTGCCTGCGTATTCAAACATCACTAGCTCGTTCGTATAGGTAAAAGAAAACAAAACCGCACACACACCACACACACACACACCACACTCACCCCACACACACACACCACACACACACCCCACACACACACACACCAAACACACACACACAGACACACACACACAACACACACACACACACACACACACACACCCCACAACACACCAACACACACACCACACACACACATATATATACATATATGGATATATACGTAAAAAAAAGAATATATATGTAGACGCAATAGATATATATGGTATATACATATATGAATATACTGTATATGTATATAGATACATACATTACTTAGCCTGTATTTTGAGGGGGTGTAATTTTTTCTTTAATATGGTTTTCTGCCCAGAGGTCATCTAATTGTTAAAATATGTCAGTTTTTTTTTCTGATCTCTACGTATGTGAGTCCTCAAATTCTTTCTTTTAGATGCTTATGCATAGTGATTTAACTCTTTAAATTAAATTCTTGCCCTTGGTCGATTTATGATATAATGGTAAAACTTACTAAACTTTAAGTGGTGCACAAGCACAAACACATAAAATACATGCCACGCATATATATATATATATATATAATATATATATATAAAATATATATATATATATATATATATAATATATATATATATTATGTATATATATATATATATATAATATATATATTATATATATTACATACATAAAATATATATATATATATATTATATAGATATATATATATATATATTTTATTATATATATAATATAAAATATCATCATCAAGGGGCTAACACCGAAGGGGGCGCATGGTCCTTTCACCATTCGCTTCCAAGTTATGAGGGTCCCTCATAGCGAGTCTCCATGCAGGCCCTCAGCCTATCTTAAATTTCCTCACAACAGGACTGGTTGAGATGCGAGGCCATGACCTCCTAGGACGTCCCACGGGCCTCTTTCACCCAGCAATGTCCCCCAAAGAGACTACTGTGGGTATGGTCATCCACAGGCCAGAGATGGCGATCCTGGATTATGCAAGTAACAAGTCACATGCCAGTCTCATGGTGTAGCCGTCGGTTGGACACATGGTCCTGCCAACAGTGCCATGATCCGGCAAAGGGACTTGTTACAAGATGAGACTCCAAGGTACTAGATAACATCATTTTCCCTTAAAGAAAAAACGGGCAGTATAAAGGGCCCTTGAAGGCACATAGCTTAGTCCTTCTGCATACGTACCGAGTTTATGGCTCCTGCTGCCAGCCAGTGTGTCTACTGATTCTTGGTCTGACAGTCCAGATACTTGGACTATGCTATCAAGGTATGCAAAGCTCTCTTGACTTTAACGTCCCCACTGGGAAACCCTGAATTTACGGATTCCCTAACAGGCCCCAAAAGTCCTGAACCTTGGTCTTGGTACTGTTGCATCACCTCATTGCTAAATTCATCGAGGGCAGCCACCAGTGATTCCAGGGACTTAGATAGGATAGCAACACCATCGGAAAGTCAAGGTCTGAGACCTTGATATTTCCTGGTGTTGCCCGCACTTTACGCCACTTTCATACCCGGGATGTAGGCTTGCTATAAGGCCAATATCTGTGTCGGAATTCAGTAAGTCTCAGGGTTCCCCTAGCCATTCTCGATCTCCGAGTCAAACGACTTATTGAGTTTAGTGTGGGCTGGAGGCTAGGATAACGGTCTATTGTGGATTTGATTTGATTATTTAAAATTATCTGCCGCGTCAACAGCTAAGGTCATAGCGGCGAATGCCTTGTTAACTAGGGAAATACTAAAATGTTTAAAACTTTAAAATCTATCAATAAATATCTTACAAATAACAATAAATAGATTAAAAATCAAAGCATAATATTTTGCTTAAGTGCATAAAATTATTGCATAAACATTATGCCTAATAAATTTTATTTAAAATATTGTCCCTAAAGGGAAATTAATAAGACCCTCTAGTCACAATCTTCCCCCCAATACATTTTCAGTGTATATGAGGGAGACAAAATACATACGTCTTTGGTATGAGAATGTTGCACATCTTTCCCCTACATGTGCGATCGTTAATGGCCTTGGAATCTCACAAAATGTTTTTTTGCCATCATTGCCCGGTCAGTTTGGTGCCCGATTATATTTTGTTAATACAACTTTCCCCTTTCGTTGGGATGGATCAGTCGCCCAACTGAAGGGCTCTCTAATTCTCGCAGTTGTTTTCGAGGTATGCTCATTGTTCCCCCA
>NW_023663181.1:5000-15228 GCF_015228065.2 Penaeus monodon
CACTTTTTTTTCCTCGTTTTAAAGCCAAAAAATATGTAATGGGGTTTACATTTATAATATAATTTATATATATATAGATATTATTATATATTATTATATATTAATAAAATAAAATATAAAATTGCATATATATTATTTATGTTATATATTTTATATATTATATATATATATTATTATATTTATTATAAAAATTATATTTTACACTTTATATATATTTGGTGTGTGGTGTGGTATGTCTTGTGTTTTTTCTTTGTGTTTTGTGGGTGTGTTGTGTGTGTGTGTGTGTGGTTGTGTTGTGGGGTGTGTTGTGTTGGGTGTGTGCGTGTGTGTGTGTGTGTGTGTGGGTGTGGTGTGTGTGTGTGGTGTGTGTGTGGGGGAATTTGTATTATATATTTTTTTTATTCTTATTATATATGTATATATATTAAAATTATATATATATTATATATTATTTTTTTTAAAATATATATTAATATAAGAAGATAGATAAAGATAATAATATTTGTGTATGCACTAAAAATATACACAATTCAAAGTTATGAACTTATATTATGCTTATATATAAATTGCTTTTTCTATTCAGCCGAAAGACGACCAACCCACGAAAAAGGATTTTTTTGCAAGAACCGTATTTTCCCTGGCCTGTCGTCCTTCGGATCGACGTTGAGTCCCCCGCAGAGCCTCGAAGGAAGGCGGAAGGACCTGGGCAGACCTACCCCTTTGGACATGGACGGGGTCACTCATTCACAGACCATATTACATAAATACATGCATGGATTTTTAAAATATATATATATAAATATATAATAATTATTATTATAAATATATATATTATATATATTTTTTTATATATATAAAAATTTAATAAAAATAATATATATAAATAAAATAAATATAAACAACCACAACACCCCAACACAACCAAACACACACACACACACACACACACACACACACACACCACAAACACATATTATATATTATTATATATATATAATATAAAATTTAATATAATCAAATATATAACATATATGTAATAAATTATAAACATATTATATGTAAATACATTATAACAAATTATTACATTTTAAAAATTATATCATCTCAAAAGGGTAGCTCATGTTTGAGCACCCGGGCCCTCTTCCCTCCTCCCCCACTCAACTCGACTGCGCTTTTTTTCCATTGACCATCGACAACCCGCAAATATCTTTGATGTTGCGCTCAGTCTTTCTTCGGTTTGCCTTTTCCTCTTTTCCCTATCCCATCCCTGCAACAAGTTTTTCTCAAAACTTTTTCTTCTCATTAAAGCCAATAAAACTTTTAAATTTCCCCCTGTTTAAAATTCCAAAAAGCCGTCTTTTTAAATTTTTTTTCTCAGCACTTTTCTTGTTTTCTTTTTCTGTCCATTTTAAAAGTAGTACCCTCTGTAACACCCCATTTAAAACTATTGATCCTTTTTTTGTTATCTTTTTCACACCCAACCTCAGAAAAACCAAATTTGGGGAAAATAATGAGTTCAAAAACCTCAGCTTTGTCCCTAACTAATGCTTCGGTTTTTTTTTAAAAGTTTTTGAGAGCAAAATGTGGCGTTTTTGGGAAAGTAAATTTTTTTTTTATCTCCATGAAAAATCTATGAAGTTAAAAAGCTCCAAGTAATGAACTCTTTTACATTTTCCCAACCATACCATGATTGTAACATGTTCATCATTGTTTATTTCCCGGTTTTCTTAGTCTTAATTTTTTTGGGTTTAAAAAAAAAGCCGCCTTTTCCTTTTTTCTCAAAATTTATCTAGTAGTGTTGTGTTTATGATATGCTGGCAAACAAAAATAATCTCGGTGTACCTGATTTGATATTTTTGTATCATCCAACATCACAGTTCCTTCACAATTTTCCAGAGCACCTCTCATAATTGTTTCAGAATATATGTTAAAGAGGTGCAGAGACAGAATGCAACCCTGTCGCACTCCTTGTCTGCCCTCGAAACCTTCTGTTAACCCATAAGTGGTTCTTACAGCCGCTTTTTTGTTGGTCATACATGGCTTTTATTAGTTGGATGATGTTTTTTTGGTAACTTCATATCGTTCATGTTATTCCAAGGATTTTCGTGATCACAGTATCAAAAGCTTTCAAGTAATCGATGAAACACAGGTATAGGTCTTTCTGATGTTCTCTGTATATATATATAAAATATTATATATATATATATTATATATTAGATATAAAAAATTATATACATATACATATAAATATATATATTATATATATATATATATATAATATATATATATATATATATATATATATTATATTGCACATACACACCCCACACACACACACACACACACACACCACACCACCACCACACACACACACAACACACCGCACGCACACACACACCACACATATACATCACATATACTATATGTAATATATATATATGTAACATATATATACATATATATATAAATATATATATATTTTATATTATATATATATATAAAATATATATTATATATATATATATATTATATATATATGTATGTATCTGGTGAAACCCCTTTGGGTTCTACTGATTACGGGTTTCACCAAATAATATGTCTGGCGATTACAGTGTAACTGTTTTAAAGCGGCAGAGATAGTTCCTCCTAGTTGTTGGAGACTGCGAGTTGAGAAGGAGCCTGGGGGTTCCACTCAACTTTTCTTTTCTCCTGACAAACTTCTACACCAGTGATTAATACAAAAATGATAATTCTACCACATCCCCCGTCGCATGGGTTATCAAGGGTGCGTTATTCAGTGGGCAACCAGGCTGACAATGTTAAATATGCATCTGGAAGACGAAGAAGATAAAGAAAATTTTGTCCAAATTAAGGGAACACATTAAAATCGGAACGTGGAACGTAAGGAAAATGAAAGAGATGGGTAAATTACATACTGTCTGTAACGAAATGGATAGATCAACATTCAAATACTAGGAATAATGAGACCAATTGGAAAAGTAATGGAAGTTTCAAACTAAAGAAAACAAGACAGTTTTTTTTTCTGGAAAAGAAGAAGGAAATTATATCCCGGAGTTGCTATGATTCCCACGAAAAAAACTGCAAATCACTAATTGGGTACAGCCCAATAATATCGCATTTTAAAGTCAGAAAATACAAGCAAAACCTCATAACATTAGTATTATACAATGCTACGCCCCCAAACCAACTTTGCAAGTGATGAAAAAATGGAATTTTTTTATAACACTCTCCAAGAAACTTTAGACACAATCCCAAACAAGAGATGTAAAAGTAATCATGGGAGACCTCAACGCCAAAGTAGGCAAAATGATCTAAAAAAATGACACCTGTGGAAAATTCGGAAATATAAATGAAGAGGTGAAGATTTTATTGAATTCTGTAGTACAAATAATCTAGTTAAACCCAATACATTGTTCCAACACTACCCAAGACACTTGTACACGGGGTTTTTCCCACCAGACAAAAGAACACGCCCCAAAATTGACTACATTGTGCTGTTCCAGAAATGGAAAAGTTGCATAAAAGATGCCAAGACAAGACCTGGTGCCGACTCCCAACAGTGACCCCCAAACTTCTAACTATCGACTTTCAAATAAGACTCAAAAGTTGGAGCGTCCAACACCATCTCTAAAGCTCGACTACAAAACTCTTGATAACATTACAGAGTTACAGTGTCAAACAAATTTGAAGTACTCAATCAATGTGAAGATGATAAAACACCAAATGAGTTGTGGGAAGAAGGAAAAGAACTCTTGCTGAGCGCTGCTTAAGTAACTATCACCAAAAAGAAAAAAGATAAATTCCCCCTGGATATCTGAAAAAACACTAAGTGAAATTGAAACAAGAAGATGCCTAAATAAAAGGGTATCAATAATCCATTTTGAAGAAGTAATTTACAAAAAACAAAATACAAAAATTCAAAAATTATTGCGACAAGATAAGGAAAAATATTTAAATGAACATTGCCAGAGAATTCAAAACTGTTCTATCAATAAGACAACTAAAGAACTCTACCAAGGAGTACGAACATCACACAAAAATTTAAAACCTACAATGGACACTATCAACTGAAGATGGACTTGTTTTATGTGATGGAAAAGAAGTAAAAGATAGATGAATCAATATTGTTCCAACCTATACAAAAAGAAAAAAGTTCTAACAACAACATTAATCAGACTCAATGACAGCGAAGATGAACCACCGCCACTGCTAGACAAGTTATAAAAGCCATAAAGAATTAAAGAATAACAAGAGCCCGGGAATAGATGAAATAACAGCGAACTAATCAAGAATGCTGGCAAAGTGTTGAATACTTCTACGAACTTTGTACAAAAATATGGAATAAAAGAAGATGGCCAGAAAAACTGGGTAAAATCAGTCTTTACTCCCATACCTAAAAAGGTGACACCACTCCAATGCACCAATAACGGAAAATTTGCATTAATAAGTCACAGCAGCAAAAATTTTTTGAAAATTATTGCTAAAAGAATGAAGTTGAAGTAAGAGAAAAAATTGCAGACGAACAAGCAGGTTTTCGCCATGGAAAAGGTACCAGAAACCAGATTCTAAATCTAAAATTGATCATAGAGAAAAAAGAGAACATCAGAAAGACCTAACCTGTGTTTCATCGATTACTTGAAAGCTTTTGATACTTATCACGATATCCTCTGGAATAACATTTTACGATATGAAGTTTCTAAAACCATCATCCAACTAATACAGACGAGTACTATGTTTAACTGGACAGAGAAGAAACGAATGATGAAGTGCTGAGAAAAATAATTGTAAAGACCGGCTGTTGGACATTTTGAACAAAGGAAATTAAAGTTATTGGTCATGTAATGAGAAGTAAAAGTATTGAAAAAAAACTTGTTGAAGGGATGGTGATAGGAAACAGAGGAAGAGGTAAACCGAAGACAACAAACCGACTGAGCGACAACATCAATGATATTTGCGGGCTGTCGATGGTACAAGTGGAAAGAAAAGCACAAGATCGAGTTGAGTGGCGAAGGATGGTGGAGAGGTCCACAGCTCCTCAAGCATGAGCATACCGTTATTGATGATGATGATATATGTATATATATATATAAGGTCAAGGTGCCGAGTGGGTTTGAGCATCGGACTCAAGACTTGCTGACGCAATCTGATTCGAGGGTTCGAGTCACCGGGTGGCGCGTTGTTCCCTTGGGCAAAGGGAACTTCACCTCGATTGCCTACCTAGCCCCTGGGTGGCCAAGCCAGCCCAAGTCATGGTGTTTCCCCAAACCCGGTTAAAATAAGAGAATGATTACCTAAAAGGTAACACCGGCACTCTCCATGGAAAGGAACTGGGGACCCTACCACGTACTCACTCCAACGAGCATCACAACATGAAAGCTACAATTAAGTATCATGCTGTAATCATGGCGGCTCAAACATGAACCTACCGTTAAAAAAAAAAAAAAAAAAAAAATAGTCGGGGAGCCAATCATACACGTAAGGGTGAGGTCACCGGTCCTGTCTGCCACCTGACTGCTACACTGCACATTGCTCGGCCCCCTACTCGCGCCTCGCCCTCGAGGCATCTTAATTTGCCTCAAGGGGGACCTAACCTGGGTGGTCTCTCGTTCTCGCGTGCGTTGTCCTGGGGCATCTTCGTGCTGCTCGTCCCTGTCGTCCTCTTTCTCCTGGTCCTCCGTGTAATCTGTCCGTCCTCGATGTCCCACACGTCCTTGAAAGGCTCGCACAGGTCCTCCTTGACTTCGGGTTCGTCTGACTTCCTCGTAGTCCTCGTCCAGTCTAACTCGGGGGCGTCGTCATCCACACCCTTCTTACAGATCTCGTCCAGGTCCTTCCGCGTCCACACGTCCTCATAATCTTCCTCTGGATCTACTGGCGTCGGGGCAGGGGGGGCGTCCTCATCGGCATCTTGGGGCGGCTGATGCCTGCGCTAACAAGCTCCTGGAGTTGAGTGGATCTGCAGGCGTCTCGGGGGGGCGGCATCTTGGGATGTCTCGGCAGGCAACGCCTGTCCACTACATCATGGGACGGCTTAACACCTGCTCTGATGAACATCCTGGTCCAAGGCCTATGGCGATCTTCAGTGACGTTCTTCCCCCGGCATCCTAAGGTGGGCTGGATCTGCAGCAGGATCTTCCTTCGGTGCCGTGTCGGCTACGTCGTCCGACCGCAAAAAATAGTCGGGGAGCCGATCATACCGTAAAGGGGGAGGTCACCGGTCCTGTCTGCCACACTGACTGCTACACCCGCACATTGCTCGGCCACCTACTCACGCCTCGCCCTCGAGGCATCTTAGATTGCCTCAAAGGGGACCTAACTGGCTGGTCATCTCATTCTCGCGTGTGTTTTTCCTGGTGCATTTTTCTCTCCAGATAGTAAGAAAAAATAAAGCCAACAGAGAAGAGGGGGTTTTAACTACCACTAGCCGGTTATTTATAAAAAATTGCAGTTTTTTTAAAGTTGGTTTTCATATATTTTTGTCTTTTTTTTGTGTGTGTTTATTTCACAAAGATAAAGAGGAAAAAAAGAGAGGGAGATGTCAGTAGTGATCCGCATGGACCTGGCTTGAACTACCAACCGTATCTGATAGATATGAAGCAGATAGGGGAAACGACAATGCCAATCCACAAGGATTTACTTGAACCACTGTTTGTTTCACAGAGAAGAAATAAATGTAACTTTACATCAGATACAGTCACTCGTCACGATTGACAAAATTGCAAATCTAAAAGGATACATCATAATCTTTATGCCGGCACTAAGACGCAACCAACCCTAATAATGAAAAGGTTTCAGTGTCTTTTGTCCTGCGTGATGAGTGAGGTGAGTGTGTGTGTATTTGTGTGCGAGTGACAGCTAGCGTGAATGAGAGGGAAACGAGAGTGACCTCACATAGAGAATGAATCACAAACACGAATATTATGTTCACTATAACAAAACTAAAGTAAATTAGCAATGCTAGCTATATAAATTTATTTCCCTACCACACTGAATTCAACATATAATGATATGCGACAGAATGTATGCATGAATGAATGGTGACGTGAAAAAAAAAATATTCACCAACTTTTTAGCAAGCAAATCTTCTCGGGGTCAGGAAATCTGAAATGCCGAGGTAATGTCTAGCTATGCATGTTAAACTTCATCGATGGGGGGATCCTATACCCAAAATGCTGTACATTGACTGAAGCACTTGAGCCAGGAAAATCTATAAATAATCTGCTCTTTTCTGCGTATCTGTGATGGCGCTCGCGCTTTTCCTTACGGATATTTAAATTATCCCGAATCACACAACGCCTGGGATATACCCAAAATATGCAAGTGACTTCAAGAGGGTGAGAAGGGGGTGATTAATAAGCAAATTATTCTAGCTTAAAAACCCAGTCCTACATTATTAATGACGTAACCGCGGGTCACACCGACTCAAAATTGCCGATTGAACGAATAACCTTTCAAACGTCGAAGCGCAGATCTATGGCATTTATGCAAACCCCGGGGGAATATCGGGCAATCTTGTGCACTATGATATTGGGGAGATCCTACGCCATATTCAAAATAATAATTTTTAAAGGAATTGCATTTAACACTCTGTTCTAGCGTCGATAGAACGGTCACCAAAAAACAATATAACAATTACAGTTAATCCTCAAAGGGTTTGACCAGAAAAAAGGGAAATGGTGAGGTCAGGTCAAAACTACAACCAACCGATCACAAGCAAAAGAGGAAAACGGGCGAGGGGGGGAACGAGATAAAATGAAATGATATTCGTGATAAGATAAAATCACGAACGCGTTAAATTCGTTGCAGATGAAACAACATAAATCTCTAAAAAAAGAGAGAAATTAATTAACTGCTTAACTACTGAACGATATTCATGTTTGTTGACCACAAAACTCGCTCACACAGAAATGCGATCTGAGGTGAAGGAATAGTGTGAGAAAATGCCATTTGCTGTCATTTAGTGTTTTTTACCCAACAAAAACAAAACCATTTTATTGGGAGAGGGAAAAGAAATAGAACAGGGGGCCCAAACGTGTACTTGCGTGTTTTTTTGTCTTCGACATGTCTTGTAGCGGTCCGAGCAGAATTTTCTCGGGGGTGGGTTCATGTTGCGGCTAAAAGGACCAACGCCGGCCCTGCACCAGTTATAACGGGTATCGAAACCCTTTACATTGGCTTGCAGGGGTAGTGATACTTGTAGTACACGCTTCACTCTTTATTTTCTTAGAAGTTTGACACACACAATTAGAACACATGAACATGTCTATTTATAGGGTGTAATAGCGGTATTGGGCGTCAGTCGCTTGCCGGAGGGAGAGAGCGAAGCCGGCCTTACCGCTCGGGTGCTGGTCAACAACTCCCTAGGCCTATGTCTCTCCTCGGTATATAGTCATGACACGTCCAGCTGGAGGTGTATGGTGGAGCGTAGTTGATGTCCACCGTCCGTCGCTACACTCTGGACTTGCTTACACTGTACAAGCATATGTATATTGACTATACATACATATATGAAATATATATATATTATGTAGTAAATATTATATGTATATGTATATCCTATACTATCCATATATATAGATATATATTTATTTATATATATCTATATATATTCTATTATAATATTTATATATATATATCATAATATATATTATCTATATACTTAATGTGTGTGCGTACATACATATTATACCTATGATATACAAATAAGAAGTACATTATATATATATATGTATATATACTATATATCTGTATCTCTTATATATATCTATATATATATCTGATATATATATATATCTAGCACACCACACACACCCACCACACACACACACACACACCACACTACACGCGCCCCACCACACACCACACCCACACACACACACACGACACATACACACTCTTTTACACACAAGCACCACCACCACAAATCACACACCACACCCCCACCACACACACACAAACGACACACCACACACCAACACACAGCACAACACCACTTACACACACACACACATATATGTTTTTTTTTTAGTGTGTTGGTAAGGTGTGTGGGATGTGAATCTATATTATATTATGTATTATCCAATATATCTGTATCTATATATATCTATAATGATAGTAGATCTATAGATATAGATGCTAGATATAGATAATATGATCGATAGATAGATAGATAGATAGAGATATAGATATATAGCTTATTTATACACCCACATACACACACACATACATACATACACACCCCCATACATAACACACACACCACACACACACACACACAACCCTAACACATATATCTTATGTATATGGATATATATTATATATATATAAATATATATATCTCAAATATATATATATATCTTATTTTTTTTTTTTTTTTTTTTTTTTTTTTTTTTATTTTTTTTTTTTTTTTTTTCAACAGTGATTCATTCCACTGCAGGGTCATAAGCCTCTCTCAATTCATTACTGAGAGGTTATATGGCAGTCCCCACCCTTGCCTGATTGGATGCCCTTCCTAATCAACCCGGTTTGCTCCACGGCGGTGACTTCCCCCTACGACACATGCGCTCAAGGCGATCGGATATGTCGTTTTCGAGGTGGCAACCGAGGTGAAGTTCCTTGCCCAAGGGAACAACGCACCGGTCGGTGACTCGAACCCTCGAACTCAGATTGCCGTCGTGACAGTCTTGAGTCCGATGCTCTAACCACTCGGGGCCCCCGCGGCCTGTATACATATATATACATATATATAAAATATAATTATATAATATTATATATATATATATATATATATTATAAAATAAAGTATATATTATGTGTATATTATATATATATATATATATATATATTAATATATATATATATTAATATATATATGTATATGTATGTATATATATATAATATATATATATATATTATATATTTTATATATATATATATTATATATATGTGTTGTGTGTGGTGTGTTTTGTTGTGTGGTGTGTGTGTGTGTGTGTGGAAAGCAGAGGAAAGCGGAAGTGGCAATACCTCTCTTTAAATGGAGAGGATGGTACGGGAAAAGTGTATGTACATACCACTATGCATAGGCTTCCTGTATAGTGGTCAGCAGAGCGATGAACAGGGTGTCCAAGAAACGGAGCTTGTTGTCAACTTCCCATTCCACCCTGAAAGGACCCGAAGAGAGAAGAGAGAGGAGTGTTCAGCTGTATCA
>NW_023663182.1:0-52784 GCF_015228065.2 Penaeus monodon
CGACTTCTGGGATTTTTTTCTTTTACCTTTTTTTATTTATATGGACACAATTCCTGTTATTACATCATATTATCATGATTATCATCATTTATTATCATGATTATCATCATTATTATCGTTATCATCATTATTATCATCATTATCATCATTATTGCAATTATTATCATCATTATTGCAATTATTATCCTTATTATTGCAATTTTTCTGCAACTATACTAATAACAACAACAATAATAATAGCAATAACAATAATAGTAACAATAATAACGATGTTATAATAATTATTTATATCATTATTTTAATTAATATCGTTCTTACTGTAATTATTACTGTTATGATCATTATTTTTGCAATTATACTACCAGTAGAAATAATAATAATGATAATCATGACAATAATAATATTAATAACAATATTATAACGATTATTTTATTATTATTATACTTATAATTATTATTATTATTATAATTACACTTATGATATATTTTTTGGCAATGATACTAATAATTAAAGTAATAATAATTAAAGTAATAATAATAATAATAATAATAATAATAATAATAATAATAATAATAATAATAATAATAATAATAATAATAATAATAATAATAATAACGTTATTAAAATTCTCTTTTATTCTCATTTATCATCAATTATTGTCCATGATTAATACAATTCTGGTAATTTTTTATCATTATTACCCTAATAATTGCCAAAATCATCAAATGAATGAAAAAAAACGTCATTTTGGAGTATACTCTCAAAAGACTATATTTCGCTAGATTTTGCCGCTTTTTCGACTTCTGGGGGTTTTTTTTCCCTTTTACCTTTTTTTATTATTATATGGGCACAATTCTGTTATTATCATCATTTTTTATCATGATTATCATAAATTTTTATCAAAGATTATCATATTATTATCGTTATCATCATTATTATCATCATTATCATCATTATTGCAATATTATCATCACTTATTGCAATTATTATCCCTTATTATTGCCAATTATTGCAGTTATAATCTATATTTCTGCAACTATACTAATAACAACAACAATAATAATAGCAATAACAATAATTAGTAACAATAATAACGATGGTATAATAATTATTTATATCATTATTTAATTAATTATCGATCTTACATGTAATTATTACTGTTTATCGATCATTATTTTTGCAAATTATACTACCAGCATACAAATAATAATAATGATAATCATGACATATAATAATATTAATAACAATATTATCAACGATTATTTTATTATTATTATACTCTAAAAATTATTATTATTATTGTTATAATTACACTTATGATCTATTTTTTACGGCAATGATACCTAATAATTAAGATAATAAAAATTAAAGATAATAATAATAATAATAATAATAATAATAATATAATATACTAATAATAATAATAATAATAATAAATAATATAATAATAAATAATAACATAATGTTATCCAAATTCTCTTTTATCTCAATTTATCATCAATTATTGTCATGGATGAATACAATCGCGGTAATTATTATCATTATTACCCTAAATAATGCCCAAAACTCATCAAATGAATGGAAAAAAAAACGTCATTTTCAGGAGTATACTCTCAAAAGAATATATTTCGCTAGATTTGCCGCTTTTTCGACTTCCTGGATGTGTTTTCTTTTACCTTGTTTTATTAGAGTATGGACACAATTCTGTTATTCATCATCATTATTTATCATGCGTATCATCATTATTCGATCTGCATAGATGTATCATCATTATTATCAGTTCATCACATTATTATCAATCTATTATCATCATTATATGCAATTTTATCATCCATTATTGCAATATTATCTTAGTTATTCGCAAATTATAATGCCAGTTATAAATCTATATTTCTGCAACTATATAATAACAACAACAATAATAATAGAAATAAACAATAACTAGTTAACAATAATAACGATGTTATAATAAATTAAGCTATCAGTAATTATTTTAATTAATATCGTTCCTTACTTTAATTATTACTGTTATGATCATTATTTTGCAATTATCAACTCAACCAGTAGAAATAATAAGTAATGCATAATCATGAGACAATAATAATATCACTAACAATATTATAACGATTATTATTATTATTATTATACTTATATTATGTATTCATTGTTATAAATTACACTATTGATAATATTTTTTGGACAAAATGATACTAAATAATTAAAGTACTAATCAATTTAAAAGTAATAATAAACAATACATTTTTTTTTAATAAATAAAATAAATAATAATAATAAGTAATAAATAATAATAATAATACATAATAATAATAATAATAATAATAATAATAATGTTATCAAAAATTCGCTTGATTCTACACGTGTATCATCATCTATTGTCATGATTAATACAAGTCTGGTAATTATTAATCATTATTACCCTATATTGCCAAAATCATCAAATGAATGGAAAAAAGTCATTTTGGGAGATACTCTCAAAAGACTATATTTCGCCCTAGATTTTGCCAGCTTTTCGACTTACTGGGATTTTTTTTCTTTTACCTTTTTTATTATATAGGACACAATTGCTGTTATTAATCAATCATTATTATCATGATTATCATCATTATTATCCATGATTATCATCATTAATTATCGTTAATTAAATCATTATTATCATACATATCATCATTATTGGCCAATTTATTATCATCATTATGCAATTATTATCCGGATTATTGCAATTATTGACCAGTTTTTTTTTAAATCTATATTTTCGAACTATACTAAATAAGAACAACAATAATAATAGCAATACAATAATAGTAACAATAAATAACGATGTTATAATAATTATTATATAATCATGATTTTAATTTAATATCGTCTGTCCTGTAATTATGTACTGTTAATGATCATTATTTTGCAATTATACTACCAGTAGAAATCAAGTAATAATGATAATCATGACAATAATAATCATTAATAACAATATTATTAACGATTCATTATTATTATTATTTATACTTATGATTATTATTATTGTTATAATACACTTATATCGATATATTTTTTTTTCGGCAATGATACTAATAATTAAAGTAATAAATAATTAAAGTAATAATACTAATAAAATAATAATAATAATAAATGCAATTAATAATAATAAATATAATAATAATAATTTATCAAAATCTCTCTTAGTCTTACTTATCATCATTATTGTCATGATAATCACAATTCTGGCTAATAATTATATTATTACCCTAATAATTATGCAAAATCATACAATGAATGGAAAAAACGTCATTGGATGTATATCTCAAAAGACTATATTCGCCCTAGATTTGCCGTGCAGCCTTTTCGACTTCCGGCCGATTTTTTTCTTTTACCTTTTTTTTATTATATATGGACACAATTCCTGCTTAGTATCTATCCATTATTATCCTGATTTATTACCCATCAGTTATATCATGCATTATCCATCATTATATCGTTACATCATTATTAATCATCATTATCATCATTATTGCAATTATATATCATTCATTAATTGCAATTATTAACATCCTTATTATTGCACAATTCATTGCAGTTATAATCTATATCCTTCTGCAACTATACTAATAACAACAACAATAATAATAGCAATAAAATAATAGTAACAATAATTAACGATGTATATATAATAATTATTATTATCCATTATTTTAATTAATATCGTTCTTACTGCAATTATACTACTGTTTATGATCATTATTTTGCAATTCATACTACCACGTAGAAAATAAGAATAATGATAATTCATGACAACTAATAATATTAATAACAATATTATAACGCATTATTATGTATTATTATTATACTTCATTATTATTATTATTGTTATAATTACACTTGATGATATATTTTTGGCAATGATACGTAAATAATTAAAGCTAATAATAATATAAACTAATAATAAAAGTTTGAATATAATGCAAGAAGAATAATAATAATAATAATAATTAATAGATAATAATAATAATAATAATAATAATAATAATAATAATAATAATTTTTTTTATCAAAGATCTACTATATTCTCCACTTTATCATCATTATTGTCTGATTAATACAATTCTGCGGGTAATTCATTATGCATTATTACCTTAATAATGCCAACAATCATAAATGAACGGAAAAAACGTCATTTTGGAGTATACTCTCAAAAGACTATATTTCGTAGATTGTGGAGCCTGCTTTCTCGACTTCTGGGATTTTTTCTTTTACCTTTTTATTATATATGCCGACACAATTCCTGTTATTATCATCATTATTATCATGATTATCCTACATTATTATCATGATTATCAATATTATCGTTATATCATTATTATCATCATTTCATCATTATTGCAATTATTGATCATCAGTATTGCAATGATTATCCTTATTATTGCAATTATTGCAGTTATCTAATATTTCTGCACAACTATACTAATAACAAACAACAAGAATAATAGCAATAACACTAATAGCTAACAATAATAACGATGTTATAATAATTATTTATATCATATTTTAATTTACATCGTATTACTGTAATTATTACTGTTAGATCATTTATTTTCGCAATTATCACTACCAGTAGAAATAATTAATAATGAAATCATGACAATAATAATATTAATAAAATATATAACGATTATATTATTTTATTATACTTATTATTATTATTATTGTTATAATTACACTTATGAATATATTTTTGGCAATGATAATAAATAATTAAAGTAATAATAATATAAGTAATAATAATAATAATAATAATAATAATAATAATATAATAATAAATAATAATGAATAAAAAATAATAATAATAATAATAATATAATAATAATAGGAATGGATATCAAAAGTTCCTCTATTACAGTCTAACGTTGATCATCATCTATTTCTATCATGCATTAAATATAAATTCTGGACTAATTTATCTAATCATTATTACCCTCAATAATGCCAAAATCATCAAATGATGGAAAAAACGTCATTTTGGAGATATTCACTACTCAAAAGACCTATTTTTGTATTTCCGCTAGATTATACTAGCCGCTTTTCGACTTCTAAGGGATTTTTTTTCTTTTAAACCTTTTTTTTATTTAATATAATGGAACAATCTAACTGCTTTTATATATCACATCATTATCATGATATCATACGATGATATCATGATTTAACATCATTATTATCGTTATCATCATTATCTATCATCTTATCATCATATATATGCAATTTATTATCATCATTATTCGCACAATTATACTATCCTTATTTATTGCCAATATATTGCAGGTATAATCTATATTTCTAAGCAACTTACGTAATAACAAACAACATATAATAATAGACAATACACAATAATAGCTAACAATAATAACGATGTTATAATAATTATTTCATATTCATTATTTTATTAATATCGAGTCATTACTGTAATTATTACTTAATTATATTTTTTTTTTTCTCTTTTTCAATTTTTTTTTTTTATTCTTATTCTTAATTCTGTTAATGATCATATTTAGTGCAGTTATACACAGCTAGAAAGTAATTAATAATGATAATCATGACAATAATCAATATTAATAACATATGTATATATCACGATTATTATCAATTATTATTATAACTTATTTTATGATACTAAATTCATTCGTTATAAAAATTTACAACACCTTATGCATATATTTTTATGGCACATGCCGTAACTAATAATATAAAGTAATATAATTCAAGTAAAATAATACATAATAATAATAATAATAATAATATAAAATATTAATAAATAAATAATAATAATAATAATAATAAATTAATGTTATCAAAATTCTCTTTATCTCACTTTATCATCAGTATTTGTCATGATAATACCAATTAGGGTAATTGATTATCATTTCATTTACCCTAAATATCGCTCAAAATCATCAAATGCAATGGTCACACAAACCGTCATTTCGGAGTATAATCTCAAAGAACTAATATTCGCTAGCATGTTGCCAGCTTATTCGACTCGGCCCCCGCAGATTTTTTTTGCTTTCTTTTACCTTTTTTTATTATATTATGGACAGCAATTCTCTGTTATTTATCATCACTTACCACCCCCTCCTTTATTATCATGGATTATCAATCTAGTTATTCATCCATGATTATCGATCATTATTATCGTTATCATCATTATTCATCATCATCTCAATCCATCATTATTTGCCAATTATTAATACATCATTATTGCCAATTATTTATCCTTATTTATTGCCCAATTATGCAGTTCAGCAGTTATAAGCTATAATTTTCTGCAACTATACTAATAACAACAACAATAATAATCAGCCAATAACCATAAATAGCTAACAATAATAAACGATGTTATAATATAATTCAATTTATAATCATTATTTTAATTGAATATCGTATTCTAGCTAATCATTAGTTTTACATGTAATTATTACTGTTACATGCCTACATTATGTTTTGCAATCATATACTACCAGTAGAAATAATAATAATGATAATCATGACATCAATAACAATTAATAACAATATTATAACGATCTATATAATTATATTATTATACCTTATTTATTATTATTATTCTGTTATAATTAACACGTATGCATAATATTTTTTTAGCGCAATTGATACTAATAATTAATAGTAAATAATAATATAAAGTAATAATAATAATAATAATAATAATAATAATAATAAATAATAATTTAATAAATAATAAATAATAAATAAGAATAACTAATAAATGTTGATACTAAAATCTTCATACTATTCTCACTCTTACATACATCATTATTGTCATGCCATTGATTAATACATTTCGTCTGGTAATTATTATATTATTACCCTAATAATCTGCCAAAATCATCAAATGATAGGAAATAACGTCATTTTGAGTATACTCTCAAAAGCACTATATTTCGCTTAGATTTTAGCCGCCTTATACTTACGACTTCTGCCCGGATTATTTATTTCTATTATCCTTTTTTATTTATTATGCGACACAATTCCTGATTATTATCACATTCCATTATCATGATTAATCTATCATATCAATCATGATTTATCATCATTTGATAATCGTTACATCTTATTATCATCCATTATCATCATCTAGATGCAATTTATTATCATCATTATTGCAAGTATCTATCCTGATTATTGCAAGTATTGACCCAGTTATAATCTAATATTCTGCAACTTCTACTAATAACAACAACATAAAAATAGCAATAACGAATAATAGCTAACATAGTAAGAACGATAGTTATCATAATGATATTTATTATCATTAATTTTAATGAATATCGTTCCTTACCTGTAAATTATTACTGATTCTGATCATCCTATTTTTGCAATTATAACAAGAAGAAATAAAACAAACAAATACAAAAAAAAAAAAAAAAAACAGAAAAAACAAAAAAAAAACAAACCAACAAAAAAAAACAATACCAGTCAGAAATAATATAATGAATAATCATGACAATAATAATATTATAACAATATAATAACGATACTTATGTATTATTTATTATATTATCTATTTATTATCTATTGCCTTATAATTGCACTTATGACAAATATTTTTTTCGCGCAATAGATACTAATAATTAAGTAATAATATTAAAACTAATAATAATATATAATAATAAAATAATAATAATAATATAATAATAATAATAATAATAATAATAATAATCAATAAATGATCAATATCTCTTTAATTCTACTTTCAATCATCATTATTGGTTCTTAACCTCTCATGATTAATACAATTTCTGTAATTCTTATATTATTACCCTAATAATTGCCAAAATCATCAAATGAATGCCGAAAAACGTCATGTTGCCGCACGTATAACTCCTCCAATAAGACTAATTTCGCTACCGATTTGCCGCTCTATTTTCGACACTTCTAGCGTGATTTACTTTTATCTTTTACAGTTTTTTATTATAAATATATGGACGATCAATTCCTGTTATTTATCATACCCATGTTATTATCATGAATTATCTATCATTAATTATCATAGTTACCCTCAATATATCATCATTACTTAATAGCCCGCCTAAATATCATCATTTATTATCATACTATTATCGATCATCTATCTGCAATCTATATCATCATTATTGCCCAATTTATTACCTCGCTATCTTAGCAATTGATTAGCAGTGATAATCTATATTAATTCATCGCAAACTATCACTAATAACACACAACATATAATAATAGCAATAACACTAATTATAAACAATAATTAACGATGTTAGATAATAATTATTTATATATCATTATTTTCAATTAATATCGATCTTGTAAACTAGCAATTATTACTGATTATGATCATTATATTTGCCAATTATACTACCCGCTGAAATAAATACTAATACTGATAATCCATGACAATAAATAATATTAATAACAATATTATAACGATTAAAATTATCTATTATATATTATACGTATTATTATTATTATTGTTATCAAGTACACTTATGAATACTTTTTATGCGCAATGTACGAATAATTAAATCAGTTAAATAATAATTAACAGTCATAATAATCAATAATAATCATAACATCTTAATCAATAATAATATAAATAATGAATAATAATAATAATAAGTTAAGAATCAATAGTTATCAAAATCTCTCTATTCTCACTTTTATCATCATTTATAATGTCATGCCATTAATACAATTCTGCAACCGTAAGTATTATCAATTTTACCTATGATAATTCCCAAAATCAGCAACCATGGAATGCCGAAAAACGTCATTTTGCACGAGTATACTCTCAATAAGACTATATTTCGCTACGATTTTGCCGCGCCTTTTTCAGACTTCATGGAGATTATTTTTTCCTTTTACCTATTTCTTATTATATCATCGGACACCAATCCATGCCTTATCTATCTCACCATAATCTATCCATGATTATCATCATTATTATCCATTGATTATCATCATTATTATCCGTTCATCATCATTAATCATATCATCATTATATATTATTGCAAGTATTATCATCATTATTGCAATTTATTATCTCATTATTATGCCAATTATTGACCAGGTATACTCATAATTGCAAGCCCAACTATACTAATAACAACAACAATAATAATAGCAATAACACTAAAAATAAACAATACAACGATGTTTAATAAATTATTTTATCATATTTTAATTAATATCGGTTCTTACTGTAATTATTACTGTTATGATCATATTTTTGCAATTTGACTACCAGTAGAAATAATAATAATGATAATCATGACAATAATAATATTAATAACAATATTATAACGATATTATATATTATTATACTTATTATTATATTATTGTTATAAATTACATTATGATATATTTTTTGCAATGATACTAATAATTAAAGTAATAATAATTAAAGTAATAATAATAATAATAATAATAATAATAATAATAATAATAATAATAATAATAATAATAATAATAATAATAATAATAATAATAATAATAATGTTATCAAAATTCTCTTTATTCTCACTTTATCATCATATTGTCAATGATTAATACAATTCTGAATTATTATCATTATTCCCCTAATAATGCCAAAATCATCAAATGAATGGAAAAGACGTCATTTTGGAGTATACTCTCAAAAGGGGACTATATTTCGCTAGATTTGCCGCTTTTTCGACTTCTGGGATTTTTTTCTTTTACCTTTTTTTATTAATATGGGACACCAATTCCTGTTATTATCATCATTATTATCATGTATTATCATTCATTATTATCATGATTATCAAATTATTATCGTTATCATCAGTATTATCATCATTATCTCATTATTGCAAATTATTATCATAATTATTGTCAATATTATCCTTATTATTGCAAGTAGTGCAGTTTATAATCTATATGTCTGCAACTATAATACATAAACAAACAACAATAATAATAGCAATAACAATAATAGTAACAATAATAAACGATGTTATAATAATTATTTATATCATTATTTTTAATTAATATCGTTCTTACTGTAATTATACTGTTATGATCATAATTTTTGCAAATTATACTACCAGTAGAAATAATAATAAGTAATCATGACAATAATAATATAATAACAATATTATTAACGATTATTATTATTAGATTATACTTATTATTATTATTATTGTTATAATACACTTATGATATTTATTTTTTGGAAATGATACCTAAAATTAAAGTAATAATAATTAAAGTAATAATAAATAATAATAATAATAATAATAATATAATACTAATAATAATAATAATAATAAAATAATAAGTTATCAAAATTCTCTTTATTCTCACTTATCATCATATTGTCATGATTAATACAATTCTGCGGAATATATCATTATTACCTAATAATTGCCAAAAATATTCAAATGAATGGAAAAACGTCATTTGGAGTATACTCTCAAAAGACTATATTTCGCTAGATTTTGCCGCGTTTTCGACTTCGGGGATTTTTTTTCTTTTACATTTTGTTATTATATATGGGACACAATTCCTGTTATTATCAGTCATTATTATCATGATTATCAGCATTATTATCAGTTATCATCATTATACGTTATCATCATTATTATCATCATTATCATCATTTTACAATTATTAATCATCATATTGCAATTATTATCCTATTATTGCAATTATTGCAGTATAATCATATTTCTGCAACTATACTAATAACAAACAACAATAATAATAGATAATAACAAATAATAGTACATAATAACGATGTTATAATAAGTATTTATAATCATTATTTTAATTAATATCGTTCTACTGTAATTATTACTGTTATGATCATTATTTTTGCAATTATACTACCAGTAGAAATATAAATAATGATAATCATGACAATAATATATAATAAAAACAATAATAAAACGATAATTATTATTATTATTATATTATGATTATATTATTGTATAATTACACTTATGAGCTATTTTTTGGCAATGATACTAATAATTAAAGTATACTAAGTAACGTAATAATAATAATAAAAAAAAAAAATAATAATAAGAATAATAATAATAATAATAAGAATAATAATAAGAAATAATATATAATAATAATAATGTTATCAAAATGCTCTTTATTCTCACCTTTATCATTCATTTATTGTATGATTAATTACAATTCTGGTAAATTATTATCATTATTACCCTAATAATGCCAAAATCATCAAATTGAATTGAAAAAAAACGTTCATTTTGAGTATACTCTCAAAAAGACATATTTCGCCACTAGATTTTGCGCTTTTTCGATTCTGGGATTTTTTTCTTTTACTTTTTTTTATTATATATGGACACAATCGGGTATATCATCATTATTATCACGATATCAATCATTATTATCATGATTATCACAATTATTATCGTTATCATTCAATTATTATCATCATTATCATCATTATTGCAATTATTATCATCATTATTGCCAACTATTATCCGTATTATTGCAATTATTGCAGTATAATCTATATTTCTGAAAAACTACTATAACAACAACATAATAATAGCAATAACATAATAGTAACAAATAATAAACGCTGTTATAATAATTATTTATATCATTATTTTAATTAATATCGTTCTTACTGTAATTATTACTTGTATGATCATTATTTTGCAATTATACTACCAGTAGAATAATAATAATGTAATCATGACAATAATAATATTAATAACAATATTAGTATAAACGATTATTATTATTATTATTATAACTTACTTATTATTATTATTGTTTATAGCTTACACTTATGATTATTTTTGGCAATGATACTAATAATTAAAGTAATCATAATTAAAGTATAATAATAATAATAAGAATAATAATAATAATAATAATGATAATAATAATAATAAAATACTAATAATAAAATAATAATAATAATATAATGTTATCAAATTTCTTTATTATTCACTTTATCATCATTATTGTCATGATTTAATTACAATTCTGGAATATAGGCATTATTACCCTAATAATTGCCAAAATCCTCAAATGAATGGAAAAAACGTCATTTTGGAGTATACTCTCAAAAGACTCTATTTCGCTAGATTTTGCCGGCTTTTTGTCGACTTCTGGGATTTTTTTCTTTTACCTTGTTTATTAGATATGCGAGACAATTCCTGTATATCACATATTCTCATGATTCTCATCATTATTATCATGATTATCATCATTATTATCGATCATCATTATTATCCTCATATCATCATTAGTGCAATATTATCATCATTATTGCAATTATTATCCTTATGATTGCAATTATTGCAGTTATAATCTATATTTCTGCAACTATATAATAAACAAAACAAGAATAATAGCAATAACAATAAAGTAACAATAATAACGATGGTTAATAATTATTTATATCATTATTTTTAATTATATCGTTCTTACTGTAATTATTACTGTATGATCATTATTTTTGCCAATTTATACTACCAGGAGAAATAAAATAATGATAATTCTGACAATAAAATATTAATAAAACAATATTATAACGATTATTATTATATTATTTATACTTATATTATTATTATTGTTATAATTACACGGATGATAATTTGCAATGATACTAATAATTAAAGTAATAATAATTAAACTAATAATATATACTAATGAAAATATAATTAATAATAATAATAATAATAATAATAATAATAAATAATAATAAGAATAATAATAAATAAAATAATAATAAGTTATCAAAATTTATTATTCTCACTTTATCAATCATTATTGTCATGATTAATACAAATTCTGGTATTATTATCATTTATTACCCTAATAATGCCAAAACATCAAATGAATGGAAAAAACGTCAGTTTGGAGTATACTCTCAAAAGACATATTTCAGTGATTTGCGCTTTTTCGACTTCTGGATTTTTTTCTTTTACCTTTTTTTATGATATATGGACACCAAATTCCTGGTATTATCATCATATTTATCATGATTATCATCTATTATCATGATTATCATCATTATTATCGTTATCATCATTATTATCATCATTATCACATTATTCAATATTATCATCATTATTGCAATTATTATCCGTATTATTGCAATTATGCAGTTATTAATCTATATTTCTGCCACACTATACTAATAACAACAACAATAAATAAAGCAATAACAATAATAGTAACAATAATAACGATGTTATAATAATTATTTATATCATTATTTTAATTAATATCGTTCTTACTGTATTATTACTGTTATGCATCATTATTTGCCAATATTACTACCAGTAGAAATAATAATAATGAAATCATGACAATAATAATATTAATAAAAACAATATTATAACGATTATTATATATTATTATACTTATTATATTATTATTGTTATAATTACACTTATGATATATTTTTGGCAATGCTATAATAATTAAAAGTAATGATAATTAAAGTAATAATACTAATAATAAATAATAATAATAATAATAATAATAATAAATAATAATAATAATAATAATAATAATAAATAATAATAATAATAAATAATAAGTATCAAAATTCTCTTTTATTCTCACTTTATCATCAGTATTGTCATGATTGATACAATTATGGTAATTATTAGCATATACCGAATAATTGCCCAAAATCATCAAATGAATGGAAAAAAACGTCATTTTGGTATACTCTCAAAAGACTTATTTCGCTAGATTTTGCCGCTTTTTCGAACTTCTGGGATTTTTTTCTTTTACCTTTTTTTATTTATATATGGGACACAAGTCATGTTATTATCATCATTATTATCATGATTATCATCATAATTCTCATGATTATCATCATTATTATCGTATCTCATTATTATCATCATTATATCATTTATTGCAATTATTTCATCATTATTGCAATTATATCCTTATTATTGCAATTATTGCAGTAAATCTATATTTCTGCAACCTATACTAATAACAACAACAATAATAATCGCAATAACAATATAGTAACAATAATAAACGATGTTATTAATAATTAATATCATTATTTAATTAATATCGTTCTTACTGTAATTCTTACTGTATGCTCATTAATTTTGCAATTATACTACCAGTAGAAATATAATAATGAGAATCATGACAATAATAATATTATAACAATATTTATAACGATTATTATTATTTATTATTACTATATTTAATTATATTGTGATAATTACACTTATGTCTCTATTTTTTGGCAATGGATTACTAATAATTAACGTAATAATAATTAAAATAATAATAATAATAAGAATAATAATTAAATAATAATATAATAATAATAATATATAATAATAATAATAATAATAATAAGTTATTCAAAATTCTCTTTATTCTGAATTATCATCATTATTGTCATGATAATACAATTCTGGTAATTATTATCATTATTACCATAATAATGCCAAAATCATCAAATGAATGGAAAAAGTCTTTTGGAGTATACTCTCAAAAGGACTAATTTCGCTAGATTTTGCGCTTTTTCGACTTCTGGGATTTTTTTACTTTTAACTTTTTAATATATGGACCACAATTCCTGTTATTATCATCATATTATCATGATTATCATCATTATTATCATGATTAATCACATTATTATCGTTATCATCATATTATCATCATTATCATCATAATTGCAAATTATTATCATCATTTTATTGCAATTATTACCTTATCATTGCAATTATTGAGTTATGAATCTATATTTCTGCAATATACTAATAACAACAACAATAATAATAGCAATAACAATAATAGTAACAATTAAAATAACGAGTTATAATAATTATTTATATCATTATTTAAATTAATATCGTTTACTGTAATGTATTACTGTTATGATCATTATTTTTGCAATTATACTACAGTAGAAATATAATAATGAAATAATGACATAATAATATTTAAAAACAATCTTATAAAAGATATTCTTATATTATTTACTTATTATTATTATTCATTGTTAAAATACACTTATTGAATATTTTGGCAATGATACTAATAATTAAAGTAAAATAATTAAAAGTAATAATAATAATAATAATAATAATAATAATAATAATAATAATAATAATAATAATAATAATAATAATAATAATAATAATAATAATAATGTTATCAAAATTCTCTTTATTCTAACTTTATCATCATTATTGTCATGATTAATACAATTCTGGTAATTTATTAGCATTATACCTAATATTGCCAAATCATCAAATGATGGAAAAAAACGGCCCCATTTGGGAGTATACTTCAAAAGACTATATTCGCTAGATTTTGCCGCTTTTTCGACTTCTGGGATTTTTTTTCTTTACCTTTTTTATTATATAGGACACAATTCCTGTTATTATCATCATTATTATCATGATTATCATCACTATTATATGATGATCATCATTATTATCATGATTACATCATTATTATCGTTATCATCATTATTATCATCATTATACCTTATTGCCAATTATATTCATCATTATTGCAATTATTATCCTTATATTGCAATATTGCAGTATAATCTATATTTCTGCACACTATACTAATAACAACAACCAATAATAATAGCAATAACAATAATAGTAACAATAAATAACGAGTTATATAATAATTATTATATCATATTGTTAATTAATATCGTCTTACTGTAATTATTACGTATGATAATATTTTGCAATTATACTACCAGTAGAAATAATAATAATGATAATCAGACAATAATAAATATTAATAACAATATTATAACGCTTATTATATTATTATATTATACTTATTATTTATTTATTATTGTTATAATACACTTATGATATATTTTTTGGCAATGATCCTAATAATTAAGTAATAATAATTAAAGTAATAATAATAATGATAATAATAATAATAATAATAATAATAATAATAATAATAAGAATAATAATAATTAATATGTTATCAAAAGTCTCTTTATTTCACTGTATCATCATTATTGTCATGATTAATACAATCTGGTAAATTATTATCATTATTACCCTAATAATGCCAAAATCATCATTGAATGGAAAAAACGTCATTTTGGTATACTCTCAAAAGACGATATTTCCGCTAGATTTGACGCTTTTGTCGACTTCTGTGATTTTTTTTCTTTTACCTTTTTTTTATTATATATGGACACAATTCCTGTTATTAACCATTATTATAATGATTAGCATCATTATAATCATGATTATCATTCATATTCTCGTTATCATCATTATTATCATCATTATCATCATTATGCAATTATTATCCATCATTATTGCAATTATTATCCTTATTATTGCAATTATTGCAGTTAATAAGCTATTATTTCTGGAACTATACTAATAAAACAACAATTAATAATAGCAATAACAATAATAGTAACAATTAATAACGAGTTATAATAATATTATAGCATATTTTAATTAATATAGTCTTACTGTAATTTTACTGTATGATCATTATTTTTGCAATTATACTACCAGTAGAAATAATAATAATTGTAATCATGACAATAATAATATTAATAACAATATTATAACGAGTATTATATTATTATTAGTACTTATGATATTATTATTGTTATAATTACACTTATGATGTATATTTTTTGGCAATGATCTAATAATTAAAGTAAATAATAATTAAAGTAATAATAATAATAATAAAATAATAATAATAATATAATAATAAAATAATAATTAATACTAAAATATAATAATTAATATATAATAATAATAATGTTATCAAAATCTCTTTATTCCACTTTATCATCATTATTGTCATGATTAATACAATTATGGGAATTATTATAATTATTACCCTAATAATGCCAAATCATCAAATGAATGGAAAAAAACGTCATTTTGGAGTATACTCTCAAAAAGACCGAATATTTCGCTAGATTTTGCAGATTTTTCGACCTTCTGGATTTTTTTTCTTTAACCTATTTTTTATTATATATGGACACCAATTCCTGGTTATTATCATCATTATTATCATGATTATCATCATAAACTATTATCATGATTATGCATCATTATACGTTCTCATCCATTATTATCATCATTTACTCATATTGCAATTAGTAATCAATCATTATTGCCAATTATTATCCTTATTATTGCAAATTATTGAGTTATAATCTATATTTCTGAAACTATACTAATAACAACAACAATAATAATAGCAATACAATAATAGAACATATAACGATGTTATAATACGTACTTTAATATCATTATTTTAAATAATCTCGTTCTTACGGTAAGTATTATGTATGATCATTAATTTTTGCAATTTACTACCAGTAGAAATAATAATAATGATAATCATGACAATAATAATATTAATAACAATATTATAACGAGGGGGGGGGTTTATTATTATTTATTCTTCTACTTATTATTATATTATTGTTTATAATTAACTTATGATATATTTTTTGGAATGATCAATAATTAAAGTATAATAATTAAAGTAATAATAATAATAATAATAATAATAACTAATAAGAAAATAATAATGTAATAATAATATAAAATAACTAATAATAATAATAATAATAATAATAATAATGTTATCAAAATTCCTTTATTTCACCTTTATCCATCATTATTGTCATGATTAATCAATTCTGGTAATTATTATCATTATTACCCTAATAGATGCCAAATCATCAAATGAATGGAAACAACGTCATTTTGAGTATACTCTCAAAAGACTATATTTCGCTAGATTTGCCGCTTTTTTCAACCTTCGCGGGATTTTTTTTTCTTTTACCTTTTTTATTATATATGGACACAATTCCTGTTATTATCATCATTAGTATCATGATTATCATCCTTATTACATGATTATCATCATGATTATCGTTATCCTCATTATATCCATCATTATATCATTATTGCATTATTATCATCATTATTGCAATTATTATCCTTATTATTGCAATTATTGCAGTGATAAGAATATAATTTCTGCAACTATACTAATAACAACAACAATAATAATAGCAATAACAATAATAGATAACAATAATAACGATGTATAATAATTATTTATATTCATATTTTAATTAATATCGTTCGTACTGTACATTAGTACTGTTATGATTCATTATTTTTGCAATTATACTACCAGTAGAAAAATAATAATGATAATCATGACAATAAAATATTAATAACATATATAACGGATTATTATTATTTATTATTATACTTATTATTATTATATTTGTTATAATTTACACTTATGATATATTTTTGCATGATACTAATACTTAAAGTAATAGTAGTTAAAGTAATAATAATAAGAATAATAATAAAATAATAATAAATAATAATATAATAATAATAATTAATAATAATAATAATAATAATAATAATAATAATAAGGTTTATCAAAAATTCTCTTTATTCTCACTTTACATCATATTGTCATGATTAATACAATCTGAGAATTATTAGCATTATACCCTAATAATTGCCAAAATCATCAAATGAATGGAAAAACGTCATTTGGAGTATACTCTCAAAAGGGACTCTATTTCGCTAGATTTTTTGCCGCTCTTGTTTTTTCGACTTCTGGGATTTTTTCTTTTACCTTTTATATATAGACACAATTCCTGTTATTATCATCAATATTATCAGATTATCATCATTATTATATGATTTCAATCCTTATTATCGTTATCATCATTATTATATCATATCACATATTGCAATTATTATCCTCATATTGCAATTATTATACCTATTATTGCAATTATTGCCAGTTATAATCTTATTTCTGCAAACTATTACTAATAACAACAACAATATAATAGCAATAACAATAAATATAACAATAATAACGGGATTTTTGGGTTATAATAATTATTTATACATTATTTTAATTAATATCTCTTACTGTAATATTACTGTTATGATCATTATTTTGCAATTATACTAACAGTAGAAATAAATAATATGATAATCATGACAATAATAATATTAATAACAATATTATAACGATTATTATAGTATTATTATACTATTTATTATATGATGTTATATTACACTTATGATATATTTTTGGCAATGATACTAATAATTAAGGTAATAATAATTAAATTAATAATAATAATAATAATAATAATAATAATAATAATAATAATAATAATAATAATAATAATAATAATAATAATAATAATAATAATAATAATAATGTTAATTCAAAATTCTCTTATTCTCACTTTATCCATCATTATTGTCATGATTAATACAATTCTGGTAATTATTATCATTATTACACTAAAATTTGCCAAAACTCATTCAAATGAATGGAAAAAAACGTCATTTTGGAGTATACTCTCAAAAGACTAATTTCGCTAGATTTTGCCGCTTTTTCGACTCTGGGATTTTTTTTTCTTTTACATTTTTTATTAATATATGGACACAATCCTGTTATTTCATCAGTATTATCATGATTATCATCATTATTATCATGTTATCAGTCATTATTATCGTTATCATTCATTATTATCATCATTATCATCATTATTGCCAATTATTATCAGCATTATTGCAATTATTATCTTATTATGCAATTTTGCAGGTTATAATATATTTCTGCCAAACTATACTAATAACAACAACAATACTAATGGCAATAACAATAATAGCTAACAATAATAACGATGTTATAATAATTATTTATATCATTATTTGAATAATAATCGTTCTTCTGTAATTCGTACTGGTATGATCATTATTTTGCAATTATAATAACCAGTAGAAAAATAATAATGATCATACTGACAATATAATATAAAATAAAACAATATTTAACGATATATTATTATTATTATACTTATTATTATTATTCATTGTTATAATTACAACTTATGATATATTTTGGCAATGATACTAATAATTAAAAGTAATATAATTAAAGTAATAATAATAATTAATAATAATAATAATAATAATAATAATAATAATAATGAATAATAATAATAATAATAATATAAGTTATCAAAATTCTCTTTATTCCTCACTTTTATCATCATTATTGTCATGATTAATACATTTGGTAATTATTATAATTATTACCCTATAATGCCAAACTCATCAAAATGAATGAAAAAACGTCATTTGGAGTATACTCTCAAAAGACTATATTTCGCGAGATTTTTGCCGCTTTGTTCGACTTCTGGGATTTTTTATCTTTACACCTTTTTTTTATTAGTATGGACACATTCCTGTTATTATCATCATTATTATCATGATTAATCATCTTATATCATGATTATCATCATTATTATCGTTACATCATTATTCTCTCATATCATCATTATTGCCAATTATTATCATATTATTGCAATTATTAGCCTTATTATGCAATTATGCAGTTAGAATCTATATTTCTGCAACTTCACTAATAACAACAACAATAATAATAGCAATAACAATAATGTAACAATAATAACGATGTATAATAATTATTTATACAGTATTTATTAATATCGTTCTTACTGAATTATTACTGTTATGATCATATTTTGCAATTATACTACCAGTAGAAATAATAATAAGGATAAATCTGACAATAATAATATTAATAACAATATTATAACGATATTATTATATATCTAGACTTATTTATTATTATTTATTGTTATAATTACACTTAGATATATTTTTGGCAATGATACTAATAATTAAAGTAATAAATAAATAAAGTAATAATAATAATAATAATAATAATAATAATAATAATAATACTAATAATAATAATAATAATAATAAAATAATAATAATAATATAATAATAATAACATGTTATCAAAATATCTTTATTTCACTTTATCATCATTATTGTCATGATTAATACAATTTGGTAAATTATTATCATTCTTAACCTAATAATTGCCAAAATCATCAAATGAATGTGGAAAAAAAGTCATTTTGGAGTATACTCTCAAAGACTATATTTCGCTAGATTTTTGCGCTTTTTCGGTTCTGGGATTTTTTTCTTTTACCTTTTTTTATATATATGGACCACAATTCCTGTTCTTATCATCATTATTATCATGATTAACAGACATGATTATCATGATTATCATCTTATTTCGTTATCTCATTATTATCATAATTATCATCATTATTGCAATTATTATCTGCATTATTGCAATTATTTATCCTTATTAGTGCAAATTAGTTGCAGTTATAATCTACTATTTCTGCAACTATACTAATAACACAACAATAATAATAGAAATAACAATAATAGTAACAATAATACGAGTTCTAATAATTATTTAGATCATTATTTAATTAATATCGTTTTACTGTAATTATACTGTTATGTTCAGTATTTTGCAATTATACTACCAGTAGAAAATAATATACTGATAATCATGACAATAATAATATTAATAACAATATATAACGATGGATTATATTATTATTATACATATTATTATTATTTATGGTTATAATTACACTTATGATATATTTTTTGGCAATGAACTAATAATTAAAGTAATAATAATTAAAGTAATAATATTAATAATAATAATAATAATAATAATGAATAATAATAATAATAATAATAATAATAATAATAAAATAAGAATAAGAATTAATAATGTTATCAAAATTCTCTTTATTCTCACTTTATCATCATTATTGTCATGATTAATACAATTCTGGTAATTATTATCATTATACCCTAAGAATGCAAAATCATCAAAGAATGGAAAAAAACGCATTTGAGTATACTCTCAAAAGACTATATTTCGCTAGATTTGACGCTTTTTCGACTTCTGGGATTTTTTTCTTTTTACCTTTTTTTCTATATATGGGACACAATTCCTGTTCATTATCATCATTATTATCATGCATTATCATCATTATTATCATGATTATCATCATTATTATCGTATCATCATTATATCATCATTATCATCATTATTGCAATTATTATCATCATTATTGCAATTATTATCCTTATTATTGCAATTATTGCAGTATAATCTATTAATTTCTTCAAAACTATACTATAACAACAACACTAATAATAGCAATAAACAATACTAGTAACAATAATAACGAATGTTATAATAATGATTATATCATTATTTTAATTAATATCGTTCTTACTGTAATATTACGTTATGATCATTTATTTTTTGCAAATTATACTACCAGTAGAAATAATAGTAATTGATAATCATGACAATAATAAATATTATAACAATATTATAAACGATATATTATTATTATTAGAACTTATTATTATGATTATTGTTATAATGACACTTATGGAAAATATATTTTTGGCAATGATATAATAATTAAAGTAATAATAATTAAAGTAATAATTAATTAATAATAATAATAATAATAAATAATAAATAATAATAATAATAATATAATAATAATAATAATAATAATAATAATAATAATGTTATCAAAAATGCTCTTTATTCTCACTTTATCATCATTATTGTCAGATTAATACAATTCTGGTAATTATTATCATTATTACCCTAATAATTGCCAAAATATGCAAATGAATGGAAAAACGTCATTGGAGTATACTCCAAAAGACTATATTTCGCTAGATTTTGCCAGCTGTTTCGACTCTGGGATTTTTTTTTCTTTACCTTTTTTTATTATATATGACACAATTCCTGTTATTATCCTCATTATTATCATAGATTATCATCAGTATTATCATGATTATCAGCATTATATCGTTATCATCATTATTATCATATTATCAATCCATTAGTGCAATTATTATCATCAGTATTGCAATTATCTATCCTTATTATTGCAATTATTGCAAGTATAATCTAATTTCTGCAACTATACTATAACAACAACATAATAATAGCCAATAAACATAATAGTAACAATAATAACGATGTTATAATAAGATTTAGATCAGTATTTTATTAATATCGTTCTTACTGTAATTATACTGGTATGATGTATTATTGGCAAATTATACTACTAGTAGAAATAATAATAATGAATAATCATGACAATAATAATATTAAGAACAATATTATAAACGATTATTATTATTATTATTATACTTATTATATTCTTTATTGTTATAATTACACTTATATAGATGTTTTGGCAATGATACTAATAATTAAAAAGTAATAATAAGTAAAGTAATAATAATAATAATAATAATACTAATAATAATACTGAATAATAATAATAATAATAATAATATAATAATAATATAAAATAATAATAATATGTATCAAAATTCTTTTATTCTCACTTTATCATCATTATTGTCATGATTAATGCAATTCTGGAATATATCATTATACCTAATAATTGCCAAATCTCAAATGAATGGAAAAACGTCATTTGGGAGTATACTCTCAAAAGACATTATTTCGCTAGGATTTTGCCGGCTTTTTGACTTCTGGATTTTTTTCTTTTACCTTTTTTTATTATATATGGACACAATTCCTGTATTATCATCATTATTATCATGATTATCATATTATAAATTTAAAATATAATGATTATCATCATTATATCGTTATCCTCATTATTATCATCTTATATCATTATTGCAATTATTATCATCATTATTGCAATTATTATCCTTATGATGCAATTATGCAGTTATAATCTATATTCTGCAAACTTATACTAATAACAACAACAAATAATAATAGCAATAACCATAATAGTAACAATAATAACGATGTTATAATAATTATTTATATCATTATTTTAATTAATAGCGGTCTACTGTAATTATTTTATGTTATGATCATGATTTTTGCAAATTATATACCAGTAGAAATAATAATAATGATAATCATGACAATAATAATATTAATAACAATAGTAGAACGATTTATTATTATTATTATACTATTATTATTATTATTGTTATAATTACACTTATGATATATTTTTTGCAATGATATAATATTAAAGTAATATAAGTAAAGTAATAATACTAATAATTAAGAATAATAATAATAAAATAAAATAATAATAATAATAAGAATAATAATAATAATAATACATAATATAATAATGTTATCAAATTCTCTGTATCTCACTTTATCATCGTTATTGTCATGATTAATTACAATTCTGGTAATTATTATCATGATTACCTACTAATTGCCAAATCATCAAATGAATGGAAAAAACCGTCATTTGGAGGATACTCTCAAAAGACTATTATTTCGCTAAGAATTTTGCCGCTTTTCGACTTCTGGGATTTTTTTTCTTTTACCTTTTTATTATATATGGACACAATTCCTGTTATTACATCATTATTTCATGATTATCATCAGATTATCATGATATCATCATTATTATCGTATCACAGTATTATCATCATTATCATCATTATTGCAATTAATTACATCATTATTGCAATTATTATCTATTATTGCCAATCTATTGCAGTTATAAATCTTATTTTGCCAACTATACTAATAACAACAACAAAAATAATAGCAATAACAATAATAGTAACAATAATAACGAGTTATAATAATTAGTTATATCATTATTTTAATTAATATCGTTATTACTGTAATTATTACTGTTATGATCATTATTTTTGCAATGAATATACAGTAGAAATAATAATAATGATAATCAGGACCAATAATAATATAATAACAAATTATAACGATTATTATTATATTATTTATACGTAGTAGTTATTATTATTGTTATAATTACACTTATGATATATTTTTTGGCAATGATACTAATAATTAAAGTAATAATAATTAAAGTAATAATAATAATAAAATAATAATAATAATAATAATAATAATAATAATAATAATAATAATAATAATAATAATAATAATAATAATAATAATGTTATCAAAATTCTCTTTATTCTCACTTTATCATCATTATTGTCATGATTAATACAATTCTGGTAATTATTATCATTATTACCCTAATAATTGCCAAAATCATCAAAATGAATCGGAAAAACGTCATGAGTATACTCTCAAAAAGACTATATTTCGCTAGATTTTGCCGCTTTTTCGCCTCTCTGGGATTTTTTTTCTTTTACCTTTTTTTATTATATATGGACACAATTCCTGTTTATTATCATTCATTAGTATCATGATTATCATCATTTTATATCATGATTATCATCATTTATTAGGCGTTATCATCATTATTATCATCATTATCATATTGAGTGCAATTATTATCATCCATTATTGCAATTATTATCCTTATTATTGCAATTATTGCAGTTATAATCTATATTTCTGCAACTATACTAATAACAACAACAAATTTAAAATTAAAATAGGGGCCAATAACAATATAGTAACAAAATAACGATGTTAAATAATTAATTTACATTATTTTAATTAATATCGTTCTTCCTGTATAATTATTACTGTTATGATCATTATTTTGTTGCAATTATACTACCAGTAGAACTAATAATAATGATAATAAGACAATAATAATATTAATAACCAATATTTAACGATATTATTATTATTATCTCTACTTTATTATTATTATTGATTGTTATAATTACACTTATGATCTATTTTTTGGCGAAATGGATACTAATAATTAAAGTAATAATAATGAAAAGTAATAATAATAAAAGAATAACAATAATAATAATAATAATAAGAATAATAATAATAATAATAATAATGTACAAAATTCTCTTTATTCTCACTTTATCATATTATTTGTCATGGATTAATACAATTTGGTTTAGTTATCATTATTAACCCTAATCATTGCCAAAATCATCAATGAATGCAAAAAAGTCATTTTGGAGTATACTATCAAAAGACTATATTTCGCTAGATTTGTCGAACTTTTTTCGACTTCTGGGAAAGAGGGGGGGGATTTTTTTTTCTTTTACCTTTTTTTTATTATATATGGACACAATTCATGTTATTATATCATTTATTATCATGATTATCATCATCATTATATGATTATATCATTATTATCGTTATCATCATTATTATCATCAATTATCATCATTATTACAATGTTATTATCATCATTATTGCATTATTATCCTTATTATTGCAATTATTGCAGGTTATAATCTATATTTCTGCAACTATACTAAAACAAACAACAATAAAATAGCAATAACAATAATAGTAACAATTAAATAACGATGTTATAATTAATATTATATCATTATTTTAATAATATCGTTCTACTGTAAGTATTTATGTTATGATCATTATGTTTGCAATTATACTACCAGTAGAAATAATAATAATGATACTCATGACAATAATAATTTAAAAACAATATATAACGTTAGTATTATTATTATTATACTTTATTATTATTATTGTTATAAGTACACTTATGATATATTTTTGGCAATTGATGAATAATTAAAGTAATAATAATTAAAAGTAATAATAATAATAATAAAATACTAAATAATAATAATAACAATAATAATAAATAATAATAATAATAATAATAATCATAATAATAAATGTTATTCAAAATCTCTTTATTCTACGTATCATCATTATTGTCATGATTAATACAATTTCTGTAAATATTAATCATTAGTACCCTAATAATGCCAAAATCATCAAATGAATGGAAAAAACGTCATTTTGGAGTATACTCTCAAAAGACTATATTTCGCTAGATTTTTGCCGCTTTTTCGACTTCTGGGGATTTTTTTTCTTTACCTTTTTTTATTATATATGGACACAATTCCTGTTATTAAACATTATTATCAGATTATCATCATTATTATCATGATATCATCATATTAGCGTTATCATCATTATTATCATCATTATATCATTATGCAATATTATCATATTATTGCAATCTTATCATTATTATTGCAAATTTGCAGTTAGTCTAATCTATATTCTGCCAACTATACTAATAAAACAACAACACTAATATATAGCAATAACAATAATTAGTAACAATAATAACGATGTTATAATAAGTATTTAATCATCTTTAATTAATATCTTTTTACTGTAAATTATTACGTTATGATCATTATTTTGCAATATTACTACCAGTAGAAATAATAATAATGATATCATGACAAAATAATCTTAATAACAATATTATAACGATATTATTATTATTATTGTACTTATTATTATTATTATTGTTATAATACACTTATGATAATTTTTCGGCAATGATACTAATAATTAAAGTAATAATAATTAAAGTAATAATAATAAATAATAATAATAATTAATAATAATAATAATAATAATAATAATAATAATGAAACTAATTAATAATAATAATAAAATAATACTAAATAAATGTTATCAAAATTCTCTTTATTCTCACTTTATCCGATCAGTATGTCATGTTAATTAATACAATTCTGTTAAATTTATACATTATTACCTATAATTAGCCAAAAATCATCAAATGAATGGGAAAAAAAAACGTCATTTGGGAGTATACTCTCAAAAGACTATATTTTCCACTAGATTTTGCCGCTTTCGACTTCTGGGATTTTTTTTCTTTTACCTTTTTTAGTATATATGGACACAATTACTGTTATGATCATCATATTATCATGATTATCATCATTATTATTCAATGATTATTCATCATTTATTATCGTTATCATCATATTATCATCATTATCATCATTATTGCAATTATTATCATCATTATTGCAAATTATTATCCTTATTATTGCAATTATTGCAGGTATAATCTATATTTCTGCAACTTACTAATAACAACAACAATAATATTAGGCAATAACAATAATAGTAAACAATAATAACGATGTTATAATAATTATTTATATCATATTTTAATTAATATCGTTCTTACTGTAAATTATTACTGTTATGATCAATTGTTTTTGCAATATACTACCAGTAAGAAAATAATATAATGATTAATCATGGACAATAATAATATTAGATAACAATATTATAAAGATATTATTATATTATTAACTTATATTATATTATTGTTATATTACACTTATGATATATTTTTTGGCAAGCTACTAATAATGAAAGTAATAATAATTAAAGTAATAATAATAATAATAAGAATAAATATAATTAATAATAATAATAATAATAATAATAAAATAAATAATATAATACTAATAATAATAATAATAATGTTATCAAAATTCTCTTTATTCTCACTTTATCATCATTATTGTCATGATTAATAAAATACAGGAAATTATAATCATTAATACCCTAATAATTGCCAAAATCATCAAATGAATGGAAAAAAACGTTCATTTTGGAGTATACTCTCAAAAGGGACTATATTTTCGCTAGATTTTGCCGGCATTTTTCGACTTCTCGGGATTTTTTCTTTACCTTTTTTATTATTATGTGGACACAATCCTTAGTATCATCATTATTATCATGATTATCATCATTATTATCATGATTCTAGTCATTATTATACGTTTCATCATTATATCCTCATTACCTCATATTGCAATTATTCATCATTATGGCAATTATTTATCCTTATATTGCAATTATTGCAGTTATAATCTATTATTTCTGCAACTATACTAATAACAACAACAATAATTAATAGCAATAACAATAATAGTAACAATAATACCGATGTTATAATAATTATTTCTAGCATTATTTTAATTAATATCGTTCTTACTGTAAATGATACTGTTATGATCATTATTTTTGCAATATACTACCAGTAGAACTATAATAATGAAACATGACAATAAGAATATTAATAAACAATATTTAAACGATTATTCTATTTTATTATACTTATTATATTATTATTGTTATAATTACACTTACTGAATATTTTTTTGCAATGATACTAATAATTAAAGTAATAATAATTAACGTAATAATAATAATAATAATACGAATAATAATAATAATAAAAATAATACTAATAATAATAAGAATAATAATTAATAATAATAATATGATTATCAAAATTCTTTTATTCTCACTTTATCATCATATTGGCATGATTAATACAATGCTGGAATTATTATCATTATTACCCTAATAATAAAACTGCCAAAATCATCCACATGATGGAAAAACGTCATTTGGAGTATACTCTCACAAGAACTATATTCGCTAGATTTTGCCGCTTTTCCGACTTCTGGATTTTTTTTCTTTTACCTTTTTTTTATTCTATATGGACACAATTCCTGTTCTTATCATCATTATTATCATGATTATCATCATTATTATCATGTATCATCATTATTATCGTTATAGCACATATCATCAATTATCATATTATTGCAATTATTATCATCATTATCTGCCAATTATTATCACTTATTATTGCAAGTATGCAGTTATAAATCTATCTTTCTGCAACGATCTAATAACAACACACAATAATAATAGCAATAAAACAATAAAATAGTAACAAAATAACGATGTTATAATAATTATTTATATAATTATTTTTATTAATATCGTTCTTACTGTAATATTACTGTTATGATCATTTTTTTTCAATTATACTACCAGTAGGAAATAATAATAATGATAATCATGACAATAATAATAATAATAACAATATTATAAACGATTATTAGTAGTATTATATATTATATTATTATTATTGTTATTAATTACACTTATGATATATTTTTTCGCAATGATACGTAATATTAAATTAATTAATAATTAAAGTAATAATAATAATACGAATAATAATAATAATAATAATAATAATAATAATAATAATAATAATAATAATAATAATCATAATAATAATGTATACAAAATCTCTTTATCGCAGTTATCATCATTATTGTCATGATTAATACAATTTCTGGTAATTAATTATCATCAATTACCACTAATAATTGCCAAAATCACAAATGAATGGAAAAAACGTCATTTGGGGAGTATATATCAACAGCTAATTTCGCTAGATTTTGCCGCTTTCGACTTCTGGATTTTTTTTCTTTTACCTTTTTTGATTATATCATGGAAAAATTCTGTTATTATCCTCATTATTATCATGGATTATCATCATTATTACATGAATATCATCATTATTATCGTTATCATCATTATATCATCATTATCACATTATCTGCAATATTATCATCATTATGCAAATGATATCCTTATTATTGCAATTATTGCAGTTTATTAATCTATATTTCTGGCAACTATACTAATAACAACAACAATAATAATAGCAATAACAAATAATAGAACAATAATAACGATGTTATAATAATTATTTTATATCATTATTTTAATTAATATCGTTTTTCTGTAATTATTTACTGTATGATCATTATTTTTGGCAATATACTACCAGAGAAATAATAATAATGATATCATGGACAATAATAATATTAAAACAATATTATACACGATATTATGATTATATTAACTTATTAATTATTATATGTTATAATACACTTATGATAGATTTTTGGCAATGATACTATAATTAAGAATATAATAATAATAATAATACTAATAATAATATATAATATTATGATATATAATAATATAATAGTAATATATCATAATCATCAAATGTTATCAAAATTCTCTTTATTTTCCACTATTATCCTCATTATTGTCATTATTAATACAATTTGGTAATTATTATCATTATTACCCTAATAATTCCAAATCATCAAATGATCGAAAAAGCGTCATTTGGAGTGTACTCTCAAAAGTCTATATTTCCTAGATTTTGCCGCTTTTTCGACTTTGGGGAATTTTTTTTTCTTTTACCTTTTTTTGTTATATATGGACACAATTCCTGTTATTATCATCAATATTATCATGATTATCATCTTAATATATCGTTATCATCATCATTATCATCTTCATTATCATCATTATTGCAATTATTTCATCATTATTGCAATTATTCATCATTATGCAATTATTATCATCATTATTGCAATTATTATCTCATTAATGTAATTATTATCTTTTTATTGCAATTATTGCAGTTATAATTATAAATTGGCAACTATACTAATAAAAACTACAATAATAATAGCAATAACAATAATATACAATAATAACGTTTTATTGATAATTACTTTATCATTATTTTAACTAATATCGTTATTACTGTAATTATTACTGTTATAATGATTTTCTTGCATTATTATACTACCAGTAAAAATAATATAATGATAATAATAGCAATATAATGTTAATAACATATTATAGCGATATTATTAATATTATTATTATAATAATTATTATTATATTGTATTATTACAGTTATGATATATTTTTTGGCAATAATACTAATAATTAAAGTAATAATTAATAATCATACTAATAATATAATAATAATAATATAATAGTGATAATATAATGATAACATAATAATATCAATAATATCAATACTATCAAATTCTCTTTATTCTCACTTTTATCCTCATTTTGTCTTGATTAATACATTTCTGGTAATTATTTCATTATTACCTAATATTGCCAAAATCATCAATGAGTCGAAAAAACGTCATTTTGGAGTATACTCTCAAAAGCTATATTTCCTAATTTTGCCGCTTTTCGACTTTTGGAATTTTTTTTTTTTTTTTTTTTTTTTCTTTAAAATGTGAAAGAAAAATCCCAAAGTCAAAAAGCGCAAATCTAGCGAAATAGCCTTTTGAGAGTACACTCCAAAATGACGTTTTTTCGATCATTTGATATTTTGGCAATTACTAGAGTAATAATGATAATAATTACAGAATTTTATTATCATACAATATTTTTTTCTTTTACCTTTTTTTTTATATATGAACACAATTCCTGTTATTATCATCATATTATATGATTATCATCCTAATATCGTTATCATCATCATTATCATCATTATTCAATTGATTCATCATTATTGCAATTATTATTTCATCATTATTGCAATTATTATCATTACTATTGCAATTATTGCGTTAAAAATTTAAATTTTTGGGAAAAATATACTAATAAAACTACAATATAATCAATAACAAAAATTTAAAAATAATAAAAACTTTTTTATGATAATAATTATTAAAATTTTTTAATTAAATCGTTTTACTTTTCTTTACGGGTTAAAAATGATTCCCCTTGGAAAATTATACTACCAGAAAAAAATAATAAAATGATAAATCAATAATAATATTAATACAATATTAAACGATTTTTATTTTTTTTTTATTATATTATTTTATTATATTATTATTTTTATTAATTTATTATTATCATATTTATTTTATTATTATTTTTGTTTTATTACAGTTATGATATTTTTTTTTGGCAAAAATCAAATAATTAAAGGTAAAAATAAAATAAAAAAAAAATGATAAAATAATAAAATATAATAATATCAATAATCAAAAATTTTAAAAAAATTCTTTTTATTCTCCTTTTATCCTCATTATTTCTGATTAATAAAATTTGGAAATTATTCATTTTTTACCCTAATAATTGCCCAAAAAAGTTAAATAAGTAGAAAAAAAGTCATTTTGGAGATCTCTAAAAGGCTATTTTCTTTTTTTTGCAATTTTTGCAGTTTAATTATAAATTTGGGAAATAACTAAAATACAATAATAAAAGCAATAACAATAAAAATAACAATAATAACTTTTTTTTAATTATTATATCTTATTTTTTCCCAAAATCGTTTTTATGTAATTATTACTGTTTAATGATTTTTTTGGCTTATCTACCCTAAAAAAAATAAAAATGGAATAAAAAAAATTTTTAAACTTTATGATTATTGATATTATTACTATTATCATTATTATTACATTATTATTATATTATTTTTTTTTATTATTATTTTTATTATTTTATTATTATTTTTTATTATTAATTATTGCAAAAAAATATATCATAACTTTATAATAACTTATAATAATGACATAAGTATAATTTAATAAAATAAAAATAATAAAAAATTAATAATATAATAATAATCTTAATTTTTTGTTTTAATATTATTATTGTTATTATTATCATTTTTTATTATTATTATTTTTTTTTTATGGAGTATAAATTTCCCAAAATAATCATTATAAAAAAGTAATAATTCAGTAAAACGATATTAATTAAAATAATGATAAGAATTATCATAAAAAACGTTTTTACTGTTATTATTATTGTTATTGCTATTATTATTTTAGTTTTTTTTAAGTTAGTTGCCAAATTATATACTATAAAATACAAAAAAATTTTGCAATGTAAAAAATAAAAATTGGGAATAATGATGAAATAATTGCAAAAATGATGAAATATTGCAATAATGATGATAATATTGCAATATTGGGTAATATGATGATGATGATGATAAAGATGATGATAACGAAATAATGATGGTACTGATAAAAATGAGAAATAACAGGAATTGTGTCCTATATAAAAAAAGGATAAAAAAAATCCCCAAAAATTTAAAAAGGGGGGCAAAATCTAGCGAAATAGTTTTTGGGGAGTTTTAAAACCCAAAAATTTTTTTTTCGCTCATTTGATGATTTTTGGGAAGAATTTGGGGAAAATGATAATAATTTCCAGATTGTATTAATCTACAAAATGAGGATAAAAATGAGAAAAAGAATTTTTTATAAAATTTGATGATTTTTTGATATTATTACTATTATCATTTTTGTTTTTATTTTTATTTATTTTTATTATTTTTATTATTTTATTATTATTTATTTTTATTTTTATTATTATTATTATTCTTTAATTTTAGTATATTCCCAAAAAATTATCAAAAATGTATAATACAAAATAATAATAACAAAATATAATATAAAAATAAAAACAATAATAATGATAACGTTATAATATTTCAAATATTATTTTGTTATTTTACATTATTTTTATTTTTACGGTAGTAAATTGCTAAAAATCATTATAACAGTAATGATTACAGTAATACGATATTAATTAAAAAAATGATTAATAATTATCATAAAACTTTTTTATTTTATTATTTTGTTTTGCTATTTTATTATTGTATTGTTTTAGTATAGTTGAAAAAATTATTATATAAATGCAATAATTGCAATAAAATTAAAATAATTGAAATAATATGTAATAATTCCCCTTAATATAATAATTGAAATAATGATGATAATATTGCAATAATGATATAAAAATTGAATAATGATGAAAATAATTTGCAAAAATGATGATAAAATTGCAATAATGATGATAAAAATTGCAAAAATGATGATAAGTAGAAACGATTAAGGATGATAATCAATAAAATGAGATAAAAAAGGGAAAATTGTGTCCATATATAAAAAAAAGGGTAAAAAAAAAATTCCCAAAAGTCGAAAAGCGGCAAATCTACGAAATATAGTTTTTTCAGAGTACCTCCAAAATGACGTTTTTCGACTTTTTTTGTTTTTGAAATTATGGGGTAATAATGTAAAAATTACCAAATTTGTATTAATCAGAAAAAATGGGGATAAAAAGTGAGAAAAAAGAGAATTTTGTACTTTTTGATGATTATTGATATTTTTACAATTTCATTATTATTATATTATTAATTATTATTATTTTTTTATTATTTTTTATTTTTATTTTGTTATTATTATTTAATTATAGTATTTTTGCTAAAAAAATATCATAACTGTAATAAAAAACAAAAAAATAATAACAATAATATAATAAAAAATAATAAAAATATAATGAAAAATAATAAAAATAATATAAAAATCTTTTATAATATGTTATTAATATTTTTTGTTATATTGTACGGCCGGGGTTTTTGCTCTGTGCGAAACTTTTTAAACCTTGAGGGCCTGGCAAAAAACGCAGCTGGCGTAGGGGGGGAGCGGGGGAACAAGCCAAAAGACGCTTTGGGTGCGCTACGTAAAACCTCGTTTCCCCTTGTGCCCGAAAAAAACTTTTTTTGCCCTGTTTAAAAGCTGTTTTGTGCTGGTGACAGCTGGTTTCCCCCTGTATTGCCTATAAAAAAGTGTAGGGGAAATCTTGTGTAAAAAAGGGAAAAGACTGTCTTTTTGTTTTTTTCCCCTTCGTGCCTGCCCCCCACTTCGCTTTCTCCAGGTTTGTTTCTGGGACGCTGTGGTTTTCCTTGGCCTTTTGGAGCTGTTCAGTGTTCCGACCCTTTTTAAAACCCCCGTTTTCCTAGCCTGCCGGGGTTTGGTGGTAGAAAAGAGGGGGGTCGGCGTAAAAATTTGGGTGTCGAAGTAGGATTTGTGATTTTTTGATCAGGAAAGGCGATTTATATGTGTAAAAAGATGGCGGCAGCCTGGGGAGGGGCTATATGAGGCGGGCACGTGAGGTGAAGCGACCCAAGGGGGCCATCCTGCCATGCGGGGCCGGTTGGGGGAGAAGGGCAAAAAGGGGAAAAAGGCAGGACGGGGCAGCGGCAGGCGCAATCTCGTCGAGATGCAGGAAAGGAAAGGCAGAGAACATTTTTGCCGACTTTTTGAGGTGCTACAGGCATCTTGCATCGTGAAGAGGAAACTCGCAGAAACCCGACAAGGCCTGCAACAGCGTGAAGAGTAACTGATGGGGGTCAACCCTGGGGGCGGGGGTTCGGGCCTGAGGGGGGAAAGGAATGAGGAAAGGCGGCGTCACAGGTAGAAAATTGCAAGCAGGAAGGCAGCCGGGTTCTGGCAACAGATCCAAGTGTAGATTTACTGGGGTTCCCGGGGTCTGTGCAGGAAACCCCCGGGCCTCGCAGGTCGTGTCGCGCCAGTGGTGCTGCAGAAGCTGGGGACCCTTGGAAACCCCCCCCTTTGGGGTTGGTGGCGGCAAACTCGACCCAGTAAACCCGCCTTTGCTCCCTCACCCCCTTCCCCCCCAGGTGTGTTAGTTCACGGCACGGTTCTCCACCCTGCACCCCCGGGCCCTCCGTATTCTGTGAAGGTAACCAGGGTACGCGGGAAGGGGCCGGGAGGATATGTCGCCCAATTTGAAATGCTGGCCTGCCCGGGCTGGAGAAAGGAAGAAAAAGGGCCCTGCACTGGAAACAGCGCTAAGGGGCCCCGCGGGGAAAGTGTTGGGGCATCTCCCGGGCCCCCAACATGCCCTTCACCCGTGGCTGGGTTTGAAACCCCTTTTTTTGGGGCACCACCCCCAGGCCGGTTATTGGGGCCCGTTTGAAAAGCAACCGGGAGCGTGGGAGCACTGCCCCCACTGGCGCAGGATGTGGGGGGCCTTTGGTAAGGAGGTCGTCCCCTGCGGCTGCGAAGAGAAAATTGGGCCCTGGCCCGCGTTTCTTTTTTTGACGTTTTGCGGACCGCACACAAATCTACTCAAGCAGCACCCTGGGGCCCTGCAGGGGCGCGGGCGAGGGCCTTGGATTCGGGGCCTTCCTAAAGGAAACCCAGGGGCCGGGCCGCTGCTCACCCCGACAGACCTCCGGGGACCGGAAGGCTAAAGGGAAGGTACTTTGGGGAAGGTGAGCCCGGGGCTTTTCCAACTTGGTTGGGGCTGCGGTAAGGAGGGCACGACGTATCATGTCGGAGGAGCGGAAAACCCTTCCTCCCCCGGGAGGGATTCCCCGATGCCTCCAGCATGCGCAAGGACTGGGGCGGTAGCCACATCCCTCTTACCCCGCGTGGTAGAGGCTTTGAAATTCGTTTCGGGCACCACCACCGGGCCGAGGTATACGGGCCACTTGAGAAGCGGACTCGTGAGGTGACAGACCTGTCCCAGCTGGCGCGGGTTGGAGGCGCGGGGTAGGGGTTTGTCCCTGGGGGCTGCGGAAGAATATTGTGGTCCTGGCCCGGATTTCTTTTTTGACGTTTTTCAGGCCCAGCAGCTGCAAACCCGTCAAGCGGGCACACCCTGGGGCCCTGCAGGTGGCGCTGGCGGGGGCCCTTGGAGTTCGGGGCCTTTCCCGAAGGCAACCATGGCCTAGGGCCAGCTGCTCAGCCCCGCCGTGACCCCCGGGCGGAAGGGCTAAAGTGGAAAGGGTAGCTGAGGAAGGTAGCCTGAGCACTTCCAAGGCTTGGTTGGGGGCGGAGAGGTAGGGCACAGACGTTCGTGTCGGGGGAGGGGGAAAAACACGTCCTCTCAACCGGACGGATTCTATGCCTTCCAGCGTGGCAAGGAAATGTGGGAGATGGTATCATCCCAGTGCATGTCCTAAAGGGTAAGGAAATGGTACGGGGAAAACCGGGCAGGCTTTTAGAAGGGGGCCAAACCCGCTGTCCCTTTGGGTTTCCCCGGGCCCCCCCCCCCTTGGGTAAGCGCCCGAAACCCGCACATGGGAGGTGGAGGGGGTCAGTAGATGGGAACCACCGCCGGGCAGTGGACCGGGGCTGAGAAGACCCTAGTAACGGGCCTGATATGTTGGCCACGATGGATTCCCCGACGCACCCCGAGATGTGTGGTGTCAGGGGGGGTTGTGTGCACTCAAGGGGCCAGTGGAGGCTCGTATTGGGTGGGGAGCACGGGCAACGGCTGCCCGTGTATGGCCCTTTTGGAGAGCCTGCTTGCGGCCTGACTCCTGACGCAGGAAGACGTTGTCGCTTTGGTGGAAGCTGGTAGGGGGACGGTGAAGATTCCCCTTTCTTCCAGAGGTTGGCTTGCAGAGGGGTTCGGGTGAGCGACTGCACCTTTCCCCCAGGAAGAGTCTAGAATCCCCGGGGTCGACTGTCAAGAGTGATGCTGGGGTAGAGGGCCTCGTGGAGCCCACCAAAAACCCGCAGCTGGGGGGAGGCGTAGCGGTTGGGCGGAGCCTTTTTGGACCAGGGGGGGGGTTAGTTACAGGTTGGTACAAACTTTTCCAATAAAGGGCCTGAAGGGGCCAGTGGGCAAAGCTGGGACTTGTGAGGAATGGAGCGTCCGAAGACCGTGGGGGCAAAGGGGTTGGGTTTGGTGGGGGGGGGGCCCTTGCCTGAGTTCCCCGGCTGTGGCGTTACCATGGTCAGGAAGAACTCCCGGGGCATGGTGAAAAAGATGACGTTAGCCCCAGTAGCGGCGTAAACGGGCAATCACCCAGATGAGGACGAGCTTTGGACGGAGGGTGATGCAGCAGCTCATTGGGACCCTAGCCCGGTCTTGGGGAGGAATACCCCTCTGGGGGCCATGCCAATCTACCCCCCCCGCCCCCAAACCCCCTCCAGAAGACCCCAGCAAAAGGGGAAGAAAGCCGCGCTGGGTGAAAAAATTTTTTTGTTTCTGAGAACTGATTTTATTTAAAAATTTTTTGATTTTTTTTTCGGTTTAAATGACAGAGCAGAGGGTCGTCTGCTTTATGGGGGGGATAGTTTCTACGCCGGGGGTCTTTTCTCTGTGCGAAATGTGTTTTAATTTAAGGGGCCTGGGGGAAACTGACGCAGCTGGCTGTGACGGGGGAAACGGGAACAAGCCGAGAGACGGTTTGGGGCTGCTTCCCGTGAAGACTGTGTGTGCCCTTAGACCCGAGAAAAACCTTTTTTGCCCTGTTATAAAACTGTATTTTGCTTTTGACATGGGTTTCCCCCCCTGTATTGTGCCTATAGAAAAGTGACGGGTAGTAATTGTGAAAAAAAGGAAAAACTGCATTTTGTGTTTACTTCTGCCCTCCTCGCCACTTTTCGTTCTTCTCCTGGTGTTCTGGGACGCGTGGTGTTTTGGGGCCTCTTGGGGCTGTTCGTGTTCCGCCCCTTTTTATAACAGCCGTCTGCCTACCTGCCTTTTGTTGGGTGCAGAGAGACGAGGCGGTCGGCGTAAAATTTTATCATTTTTTTATTTTTACTATAGTATAATTCCCCGAAACATTATAAAAAGGTAATAATTACGAATAACGATATTATTTAAAAAAATGATATAAATAAATTTTCAGAAAAACTTTTATTGTTATTTCTATTAAAATTTTATTATTATTAGTTGTTTCCAAATTTATATTAAAACGGGAAAAATTGCAAAAGTATGTAATTTGCAATAATATGTAATAATTGCAATAATGATTAATATTGCAATAATGATGATAAAAATTGCAAAATTTGGGTAAGAGTAAAACGATAATAAGGATGATAATCATGATAATAATGGATAATAACGAAATTATGTCCTAAATAAGAAAAAAAAGGGGGAAAAAAAAAAATTCCCAAAAATAAAAAAAACGGGAAAAACTAGGAAAAAAAAGCCTTTTTAGAGTATACTCCAAATGACATTTTTTGACTCAGATATTTTGGCAATTATTAGGGAAATAATATATAATTACCAGAATTTATTTCATGATAATAGTGAGGTAAAAGTGAGAATAAAAAGAATTTTTTAACATTTGGATTATTGAAATTTTTACATATCATTTTTTATTATCATTATTATTATTTTATTATTATTATTTTTTAAATTTTTATTTTATTTTTGTTATTTTATTATTTTTATTATTATTATTTATTATTATTATTAATTATTATTTATTACTTTCTATTATTTAATTCCAAAAAAAATTCATAACTGTTAATAACAATAATAATACTAAAAAAAAGTAAAATAATAATAATAAAAATAAAATAATATAAAATAATCGTTATATATTTTATTATATTATTTGTTATTTTATCAAATTTTTATTTTTTCGGTGTATAATTGCCAAGATAATATTATAACGTAATAATTACAGAAAAGATATTAAACAAAATAATGATATAAGAATTATCAAAAAAAACTTATTTTGTTATTTTTATTTTTATTTCTATTATTATTGTAGTTGTTATTTTATAGTTGCCAAATTATATATTATAACGCAATAATTACAATGTAATATAAAAATTTTAATAATGAGAATAATTTTTTTCAATAATGATGATAATAATGCAAAAATGTTTAATAATTGCAATAATGAAATTTGCAAAAATGAGATAAAATTGCAATAAAGTATAAGATATGATTGTGATAAAGATGATGATAACGATAATAAGGTGAGAAATGATGTAATAAAGGAATTTTGTCCATATATAAAAAAAAAAGGGTAAAAGAAAAAAAAAAAAAAAAAAAGAAAAAGCGGGGAAAAACTAGCAAAAATAGCCTTTTGGGGTACTCCAAAATGACGTTTTTTTGACCTTTTGATGATTTTGGCAATTATTAGGTAATAATGATAATAATTACCAGAATTGCATTAATCATGATAATAATGAGGGTAAATGAGAATTAAAGAATTTTGTAACATTTTTATGATTTTTGTAATATTTCTGTTATCATTATTATCATCATTTTATTTTATTTTCTTTTTATTTTTATTATTTTTATTATTATTTTTACTTTAATTTTTAGTATTATTGCCAAAAAAAATATAAATGTTAAAAACAAAATAATTAAAAAAATTTGTAATGATAAAAATAATAATAATAAAAATAATAATAATAAAAATTTAAACGTTATAAATTGTTATTTTTAAAATTTTATAGTTATTATTTTCATTTTATTATTTTACTGGTATAATTCCAGATAACATTATAAAGTAAAATTACAGTAAAGATATTAATAAAAAATGATATAAAATTACATACAAACTTATTATGTTATTTTAAATGTTATTGCTATTTTAAATTGTAGTTGTTATTAGTATAGTGCCATTATATATATAACTGTAATAATTTAATAGAAATGTTTAATAAATGCAAAAATTTGTGATAATTATTGAAATATGTAAAAATTGCAATAATGATGATAATAATTGCAATAATGATGATAATGTGATGATAATGATGATAATGATGATACGATAAAAAGGATGATAATCATATAATAATGATGATAATAACAGGATTGTGTCCATATAAACAAAAAGGGTAAAAGAAAAAAATTCCAAAACGTCGAAAAAGCGGCAAAATTCTAGCGAAATAAGCCTTTTTGAGAGTATACTCTAAAATGACGTTTTTTCCCGACTCATTATATTTTGGCAATTATTGGGGTTAATGATAATAATTCCAGAATTTTATTAATCGTACAATAATAGGAAAAAGTGAGAATAAAGAAAATTTTGATAACATTTGATGATTATTGATATTATTACTATTATCATTAGTATTATCATTATTGTTTTTTTTTTATTATTATTATTGTTATTATTATTATTATTATTTATTATCATTATTATTATTATTATAATTATTATTATTACTTTAAATTTTAGTATTATTGCTAAAAAATTATATCATATCGTAATAATAAAAATGATAATAATAACAATAAGTATAATAATAATAATAATAAAAATTTAATGATAATAATAATAATTGTTATAATATTGTTATTAATATTATTATTGTTTATTATCATTATTATTATTTTTACTGGTATATAATTCCCAAGATAATCATTATAAAGAAATAATTGCGTAATAACGATATTAATTAAATAATGATATAAGAAATTATCATAAAAACGTTATTATTGTTATTATTATTTTTATTGCTATTATTATTGTAGTTGTTTTAGTATAGTTGAAAAATTTAATATATTATAAACTGAAAATAATTTGCAATATAATGATAATAATTGAAATAATGATGAAAAAAAATGATTGCAAAAATGATGATAATAATTGCAAAAATGATGATAATGATGATGATAATGATAATAAGGGATGATGATAACGATAATAAGGATGATAATCATGATAATAATGATGATAATAACAGGAATTGTGTCCATATATAACAAAAAGGGTAAAAAAAAAAATAACCAAAAAGCTAGAAAAAGCGGAAAAATATAGCGAAATAAAGCCAATTGAGAGTATACTCCAAAATGAAGTTTTTTTTTCGACTCATTTGATGATTTTGGCGATTATTAGGGTAATAAGGATAATAATTACCAGAATTTTATAATCATGAAATAATGAGGAAAAAAGTGAGAATAAAGAAAATTTTTGATAACTTTTGATGTTTAAATTGATTTTTATTACTATTCTTCTTCTTCTTCTTCTTATTATTATTATTATTATTAATTACTTTATTATTATTTATTATTGCCAAAAATATATCATAACTGTAATAATAAAAATAATAAAAATAACAATAAGAATAATAATAAAAATATAATAAATAATAATAATAATAATAATAATAATCGTATAATTTGTTATTCATATTATCATTTTTATTTATAATTATATTATTTTTACTGGTAGTATAATTACCAAGATAATCATTAAACAGCAATAATTACGGTAATAACGATTTATTAAAATAATTATAAATAATTATCATAAAAACGTTTTTTATTGTTTTTTATTATTGTTATTGCTATTTTATTGAGTTTTATTATAGTTTCCAAATTTATATATTTAACTGCAATAATTTCAATAGTAAAAAATTAATTGCAAAAATGATGATAAAATTGCAATAATAGTAAAATTGCAAAAATATGATAAAAATTTCTAAATAGATAAAAAATTTCAATAATTTGAATAATTGAATAATGATGAAATGAGATGATAATGATATAATGATGTGAAACGATAATAAGGATGATAATCATGTTAAATGTGATATACGGAATTGGTCCATTAAAAACAAAAAAGGTTAAAAGAAAAAAAATCCCATTATCAAAAAAACGCAAAAACTGCGAAATATAGCCTTTTTAAGTGTCTCCCAAAAAAGAGTTTTTTCCCATTCATTTGTGATTCTGGCAATTTTTGGGGAAAATGATAATAATTTCCAGAATTGTATCAAACATGAATAATGAGGATGAAAAGGAATAAAGAGATTTTTATAACTTTGATATTATTGATTTTTTCTATTATTATTATATTATTTTTATTTTTTTATTATTAATTTAATTATTTGTTTATTGCCCAAAAAAAAAAAATCATAACGTAATAATACAATAATAATAAGAAATATAAGTTAAAATAATAATAAAAATAATAAATAAAAAATAATAATAAAAATCGTTATAATATTTTATTAAAACATTTTTGTTTTATTATCATTTTTTATTTTTTACTGGGAGTATAATGCCAATAACATAAACATAATAATTACGTATAAGGAATTAATTTAAAAAAATGATATAAATAATTATTAAAAAGATTATTGTTTTGTATTATTTGTATTGTTATTAGTATAGGCCAAAATTTTATATTTAATGCAAAAATTGCAGTAGTAATGATAATAATTTCAATAAAGATATAATAAATTATATAATATGATAATAATTGCAAAAATGAAAGATAAAAATTGCAAAAATGATGATAAAAATTGCAATAATGGATATGTGATGATATGATGATATGATGATAAATAAAAAGGATGTAATCATATAAAAATGATGATAATAAAGGAATTTTGGGCCATAATCAAAAAAAGGGGAAAGAAAAAAAAAACCCCAAAAATCGAAAAAGCGGGAAAAACAGCGAAAAATTTGCCTTTTGAGAGTATACTCCAAATGACCTTTTTTTTTGCTCATTTGAGATTTTTGGGAATTTTTTAGGGTAAAAATATAATAAAACCAGAATTTTATTAATCATGGGAAAAATGAGGATAAAAGTGGAATAAAGAGAATTTTGACAAAATTGATGATTATTGATATTTATATTACATTATTATTTTTTTTATTTTTATTTTTATTATTATTATTATTATTAAATTTTTAATTTTTTTATTTTTACATTTTTTACTTTAAATTTTTAGTATTATTGCCAAAAAAAAATATTTAAAGAATAAAACAATAATAATAATAAAAATATAATTAAAAATAAAATTAATAATAATATAATAAAATAAAAATAAAAATAAAAATGTAATCGTTTTAATATATTTTTAATATTATGGGTTTTTATTATCATTTTTATTTTTTTACTGGTATATAATTTCCCGATAAACCTTTTAAAATAATAATACAGCTAAAGATATTTTTAAAATAATATAAAGTAATTATCTAAAAACGTTATATTGTTTTATTTTGTCATTGCTATTATTATTTTAGTTGTTATTAGCATAGTGCCAAATTTATATTATAACCCCAATAATTTCAATGTTGATAAAAATTGCAATAAAGATGATGAATTGAATATTTTGATAATGATTTCAAAAAGAGATAATAAATTTCAATAAAATGTAATAATGCAATAAGTGATAATGATGATTAATGATGATAAAGATGTGATAAAATAAAAAGATGATAATCTGATAATAAAGATGAAATAACAGGAATTGTGTCCATATTAATAAAAAAGGGAAAAGAAAAAAAAACCCAAAAGCGAAAAACGGCAAAATCGCGAAATATGCCTTTTGAGAGTATCTCCAAAAAGAGTTTTTTTTGACTATTTGATGATTTTGGCAATTATTTTGGGGAATAATGATAATAATTTCCAGAAATTTTTTTAATCAGACAATAATGAGGATAAAAATGGATAAAGAATTTTTATAAATTTTTTATGATTATTGATATTTTAATATTATCCTTATTATTATTTTTATTATTATTATTATTATTATTATTATATTTTTTATTATTTTACTTTAATTACGTATTTTGCCAAAAAATTTCTAATGTAATAATAACAATAATATATAAGAAAAAAGTTAAAAAAAAAAAAAATAATTAAAAATAATTAATAAAAATAATAATAATAAAGTTTAATTTGTTATTGATATTATTTTGTTATTATTATCATCTATTATTTTTTCAGGTAGTATAATTCCCCAAAAAAATCATTAAACAGTAATAATTACAGTAATAAAGATATTAATTAAATAATGATATAAAATTTCTAAAAAAAGTTTTTTTTGTTATATTATTTTTTGTATTATTTTTGATTTGTTATTTTTATTTGCCAATTATATTTATAACTGTATATTCCAAAAGTAATGATAAATTCAAAATGAGATAAATTGCAATAATGATGATAATGATGATGATAATATGATAATGATGTTAAAGATAAAAAGGATGATAAACATATAAAAATGATGATAAAACAGGGAATTTTTCCATATATAACAAAAAAGGGGAAAAAAAAAAATTCCCAAAAATTTAAAAAGCGCAAAATCTAGCGAAAATGCCTTTTTAGGTAGACTCCAAAGACTTTTTTTTCCTTCATTTGATGATTTTCTGGCAATTTTTAGGGTAATAATAAAAATTACCCCAAAATTTCCCTTAATCTGCAAAATGATGAAAAAAGTGAGAAAAAAGAGAAAATTTGGATAACATTTTAGATTTTTAAATTATTTCTATTTCATTATTTTTTCATTTTTTTTTATTATTTTTATTATTTTATTATTATATTATTATTATTATTATTATTATTATTATTATTACTTTGTTTATTAGTATTATTGCCAAAAAATATATTACAACTGTAATAATGCAAAAATAATAAAAATAAGTATAATTACAAAAAACAATTTTTTATAATTTGTTTTAATATTTTTTTGTTATTTTCTCATTTTATTTTTTTAGGTAGTAAAATTGTAAAAATAAATTTTTACAACAGTAATAATTCAGTAAAACGATATTTAAATTTAAAAAATGATATAAAAAATGGGTTATAAAAAAGTTATTATTGTTTTTATTATTGTTTTTTGCTATTATTATTTTGTTTTTTTAGATAGATGTAAAAAAAATATTATAACTGCAATAATTGCAATAATGATAATATTTGAAAAAATGATGTAAAAATTGCAATAAAGATGATAATGATTGTAATTTTGATAATGATGATATGATGATGATAAGATAATAATGAAAAATAATCTGATAAAAAACATGATAATACAGGAATTTTGTCCATATATAATAAAAAAGGTAAAGAAAAAAAAAACCCCAAAAATCAAAAAACGGCAAAATCTAGCGAAATTACCTTTTGAATTACCCAAAAGACTTTTTTTTCCCTTCATTTGATGATTCTGGCAAATTTTTAGGGTAATAAAGATAATAATACCAGAATTTCTATTAATTAGACAATAATTGATAAAAAATGAGAATAAAGAGAAATTTTGGGTAAAATTTTATGATTATTATATTATATATTTTCATTTTTTATCATTTTATCATTTTTTTATTATTTTAAAATTTGTTATTATTTTTTATTATTATTTTTTATTTTATTATTTTTATATTATTTTTAATTATTTTATTATTGCCAAAAAAATATATAACTTAAAATAACAATAATAAAATAAAAGTATAAATTTTAAAATACTAATTGTTAAATATTTTTATTAAATTATTATTGTTATTTTTATCATTTTTAAATTTTTACTGGGGGATATAATTGTAAAAATAAATTTTTATAACATAAAATTACAGTAATAACGTATTAATTAAATAATGATTAAAAATTTATTATAAAAAGTTATTATTGTTATTATTTTTTTTTTTTTATATTATTTTGTAGTTGTTATTAGTATGATTAAAAAAATATATTTTAAAATGCAATAATTCAAAAATAAAGATAATATTGCAATAAAATGATATAATTGAAATGATGATAATGATGATGATAATGATGAAATGATGATAAAGATGATGAAAAAATAAAAATGAGATAATCAGATAAATGAGTAAAAACGGAATTGTGTCCATATGCAATAAAAAAAAAATAAAAAAAAAATCCCCCAAAGTCGAAAAAACGGCAAATTATGCAAATATAGCCTTTTGAGAGTAAACCCAAAAAATTTTTTTTCCCTTTATTTTATGTTTTGGGAAATTTTTAGGGTAAAATGATAATAAATTTCCAAATTCTATTAATCATGAGAATATGATATAAAAGGAGAATAAAGAGAATTTTGGGTAACATTTTTATGATTATTAACTTTACTATTTTCATTATTATTATGTTATATCATTATTTTATTATTATTATTTTTTTTTACATTTTGTTATCATTATCATTTTTTCTTTAATTATTTTGATTTTTGCCAAAAAAAAAAATAACTGTAATAAAACAATAAAATTTTAATTAATTAAAAATCTAATTTTTAATATTTTTATTAAAATTTTATGTTTTATTATCATTATTATTATTTTTTTCGGTAGATAATTTAAAAATAATTTTTAAACAGTAATAATTACAGTTATAACGAATTTAATTAAATAAGAATAAAAAAGATTATAAAAAAATTATTATTGTTATTATATTGTTATTAATTTTTTGTAGGGTTTTTTTATAAATGAAAAAAAATATATTTTAACTGCAATAATTTTCAAAATAATGATAATAATTGCAATAATGATAATAATTTCAAAAATGATGATAATACATGATAAAGATATAATATATGATAACGTAATAATGTGTAAACATGATAAAAATAATAATAACAGGAATTTGTCCATATATAAAAAAAAAAGGTAAAAAAAAAAAAAATCCCAAAAGTGAAAAGCCAAAACTGCGAATATAGCCCTTTTGAAGTAGACCCAAAATGACTTTTTTTTCCCTTATTGATGATTCGGTAAATTATTAGGTAATAAAGTAATGATACCAGAATTTATTAATCTGACAATAATGATGATAAAAGTGAGAAAAAGAATTTTGGGTAACATTTGTGATTATTTAAAATTATTACTATTTTCATTTTTTTTATCATTATTACCTTATTTTTTTATTATTATTATTATTATTATTGTTTTATTATTATTATTTTTACTTTAATTATTGTATTTGCCAAAAAAAAATTATAACTGTAAAAATGCAAATAATGATAATAAGTAAATTATAAAAAATACTCATTGTTATAATATTGTTATTTAAAATTATTATTTTTTTTTATCATTATTATTATTTTTCTGGGAGTATAATTGTAAAAAAAATTATTTAACAATAATTACAGTAAAAGTATTAATTAAAATTGATATAAAATGATTATAAAAAAAGTTATTATTGTTATTATTAATGTTTTCTAATTATTTTAGTTGCAAGTATAGAGAAAAAAAATATATTATAACTGCAATAATTTCAATAAAAAAATGTAATTTCCATAATGATAAAAATTGCAATAAAGTGATAATGATGATTAAATGAGATTATGATGATGAAACGATAATAATGATGATAATCATGATAAAAATGGATAATAACAGGGGTTTTTTCCTATATAATAAAAAAAAGGGAAAAAAAAAAAAAAACCCAAAAGTCGAAAAAAACGGCAAAATTAGCAATATAGCCTTTTTTGAGTAGACTCCAAAAAAAACGTTTTTTTTCCCTTTATTTGATGATTTGGCATTATTAGGGGAATAAGATAAAAATTACCAAAAATTTTATTTAATTTTTACAATAATGAGATAAAAATAGAATAAAAAAATTTTGGGTAACTTTTTGATTATTAATTTATTTCATTACATTATTTTCTCATTATTATCACTTTATTTTCTTATTTTTTATTATCATTATTATTATTTTTTTTACTTTAATTATTAGTATTATGCAAAAAAATTTTTATAAATGTAATATTAACAATAATAATAAAATAAATATTATTAAATAATACTAATTGTTATATATTGTTTTAAATTATTATTGTTTTATTTTCATTTTTTTTTTTTTAGGTAGTGATTGTAAAAAAAATTATTATAACAGTAATTTTCAGTAATAAAAGATATTAATAAAATAATGATATAAAAAAAAGATTATAAAAGCGTTTTTTCCTATTATTATTTTTATTTCTATTTATTGTATTTGTTATTAGTATAGTGTAAAAAAAATATTATAACTGCAATAATTCAATATAATGAAAAAATGCAATATGATGATAAGAAATTCCAATAAAAGTTGATTATGATAAAGATGAAATGAGATGATAACGAATAATGAATAAACATGTAATAATGATGACAATACAGGGAATTTTGTCCATATATAAAAAAGGTAAAAAAAAATCCCAAAAATCGAAAAAGCGGAAAATCTAGCGAAATATACCTTTTGAGAGTAAACCCAAAAAGACGTTTTTTTTCCATTCATTTGATAATTTTGGGAATTTTTAGGGTAAAAATGTTATTACAAAAATTCTTTAAACATGACAATAATGATGATAAAATGGAATAAAGAAATTTGGATAACATTTTATGATTATTAATATTATTACATTATCATTATATTTCTTTTTTATTTTATTATTATAATTATTATTATTATTTTTATTATTATTATTATCTTTTTATTATTATTATTACTTTCATTTTAGTATTATCTCCAAAAAAAATATTACAACTGAATAATAACAATAATAATAAAAATAATAAAATATATAATATAATTGTTATAAAAGTGTTTTTAAAATTTTTTATTGTTATTATTTAAATTTTTATTATTTTTTACTGGTAGTATAATTGGAAAAAAAATTATTATAACTAAAATTTCAGTAAAAATGATATTAATTTAAAAAAAGATAAAAAATGATTTATAAAACGGGTTTTATTTTATTTTTATTTTTATTACTATTTTAGGAGTTGTTATTGTATAGAGTAAAAAAAATTTATTTTAACTGGGAATAGTTGCAAAAAAATGATAATAATTGCAATAATATGATAAAATTTCAATAAAGATTATAATGATGATATGATGATAAAATAAAAATGATGATAATCATGTAATAAGATGAAAAAGGAATTGTGTCCCATAATAATAAAAAGGTAAAAAAAAAATCCCAAAAGTCGAAAAAGCGGCAATATCAGCGAATATGCCTTTTGAGATAACCCAAATGACGTTTTTTTTTCCTTTATTTTATGATTCTGGCAAATTTTTGGGTAAAAAAATAATAAAATTCCAGAACCTATTAAACATGACAAAAAATGTAAAAATTAAAAAAAAAGAATTTGAAACTTTTATGATTTTTTAAAATTATTCTATTATCTTTATTTTATCATTTTTATCATTATTATTAATTTTATTGTTTTTATTATTTTTATATTATTATTTTTTACTTTAATTATTAGTATTATTTCCAAAAAAAATATTATAAAATTAATAATAAAAATAATAATAATATAAATTTAATTACTAATTGAAATTTGTTATTAAAATTTTTTATTGATATATTTTCATTTTTATTATTTTTACGGTATATAATTGTAAAATTATTATACAGTAATAAATTCAGTAAAACGATATAATTAAAAATGATTAAATAATGTTTAAAAACGTTTTTATTGTTATTATTATTGTTATTAATTATTATTGTATTGTTATTTGTATAGTTAAAAAATATATGATAACTGCAATATTGCAAAATAAAGATAATAATTGCAAAAAATGATGATAATAAATTTCCAAAAATGATGATAATGTGATATAAAAGATGATAATGATGATAATATATGATAAATAATAATGATGATAACAGATAAAAATGATGTTTTATAAAAAGGAATTGTGTCCATATTAATAAAAAAAGGTAAAAAAAAAAAATCCCAAAAGTCAAAAAACGACTAACTAGCGAAAAATACCTTTTTAATAGACTCCAAAAGACGTTTTTTTTATTCATTTGATGGGTTCTGGGAAATTTTTAGGGTAATAATGATAATAATTCCCCGAATTCTATTAATCTGCTAATGATGAATAAGTGGAATAAAGAGAATTTGGAAAAATTTGTTTTTATTTATATTATTACTATTACATTTTTTATTATCATTATTATCATTATTTTTATTATTATTTTTATTTTTATTTCTTTATTTTTTATCATTGCCAAAAAATATTATAATGTAAAATAACAAAAAATAATAAATATAATAAAAATACTAATTTTTATAATATTTTTTATTAATTTATTTTTGTTATTATTATCTTATTATTTTTTTTACTGGATATAAATTTTAAAAAATTTTAACACAATATTACAGTAATAACGTATTAAATTTAAAATAATGATATAAAAAATGATTATAAAACGTTTTATTTTATTATTATAGTTTTTACTATTATTATTGTAGTTTTATTTGTATAGATTAAAAAATATTTAAAGCAATAATTCAATATAAGTAAAATTGCAATAATACGATAATAATTTCCAAAAATGATATGATGTTGATGATAATGTGATAAAGATAGATAAAGATAAAAATGTGATAAACATGATAATAATGGTGAAATAAAAGGAATTGTGTCCATATTAATAAAAAAAAATTTAAAAAAAAAAAATCCCCAAAAAAGAAAAAGCGGCAAAAACTAGCGAAAAATTTGCCTTTTGAGATAGGGTCCAAAATACGTTTTTTTTTCCCTTTAATGTTTGGCAAATTTTTAGGTATAAAGATAATTACCAAATTCTATTAAACATGACAATAATGTAAAATGAGAAAAAAGGAATTTGGATAAAATTTGATGATTATTTTTTATTACATTATCTTATTATTTTCTTTTTACATTATTATTATTATTATTATTTTATTATTTTTATATTTTATTATTTTTTATTATTTAATTTTAGATTATTTCCAAAAAAATATATTATCTATAATAATAACAATGATAATAATATAAATATTTATAAAAATATAATTTTTATAATATTGTTATTAATATTATTATGTTATTCTATCATTATTTTTATTTTTTTGGGAGTATATTGTAAAAATAATTATTTAAAAGTAATAATTACAGTAATAACGATATTAATTAAAAAATGATATAAATAATGATTTAAAAAAGTTAGTATTTTTATTTTTTTTTTATTATTTATTTTTTAGGTGTTATAGTAAGATTAAAAAAATATATTATAACTGCAAAAATATCAATAAAAATGAGAAAAATTAATAATATGATAATAATGCAAAATGATGATAATGATATATAAGTGATAATGTGTAAAGATATGATAAGTTAATGATGGAAAACATATAATAAGGGTGATATCAGGAATTGTTCCATATTAATAAAAAGGGAAAGAAAAAAAACCAAAGTCGAAAAAACGGCTAATTAGCGAAATATAGCCTTTTTAGAGTAAACTCCAAAATGACTTTTTTTTCCCTTCATTTGATGATTCTGGGAATTATTAGGGAAAAATATAAAATTACCAAATTTATTAACCATGACAATAAGTGATAAAGTGAGAAAAAGAGAATTTGGAAACATTTGATTTTTAAAATTTTACTATTAATTTTTTATCATTATTATCATTATTTTATTTTTATTATTTTTTATTATTTTTACTATTATTATCAGTATTATTAATTTTACTTTAAATTTTATATTATTTGCCAAAAAAATTTTATACTGTAATAATAAAAATAATAAAAAAATAAGTATAATTATAATAATCTAATTGTTTTAAAATTTGTTTTCAAAATTATTATTGTTATTTTTACATTATTATTATTTTTTTTGGTAGTTAATTGTAAAAATAATTTTTTATACATAAAAATTACTAAAAACGATATTAAATTAAAAAAATGATATAAATAAGATTATAAAACGTTATTATTGTTTTTATTTTTGTTATTATTATTATTATTGGGTTTTTTAATTAATGTAAAAATATATATTTAAATGCAAAAATTTAATATATGATAAAAATTGCAATAATGATGATAATAATTCCAAAAATGATTAATGACCTTCCCCTTTTTCCCCAACCGAACGTGACCAAATATATATTAATATTATATATAATATATATATATAATATATATTTTAAAATTTATATATATAATATTTTATAATTACTAAATTTTATTATTTTTAAAAAAAACCCAAATTTAACAAAAAAAGGGGTTTTTTAAAATATTAAAAAAATAAAAAATAAACAGAACCCTTTTTTGAATTTAAAAAAAAAAAAAATTTTTTCCCTTTTTTAAAAAAAAAAAGGGTAAAAATT
>NW_023663183.1:0-5000 GCF_015228065.2 Penaeus monodon
TAATTTTAAAAATATAAATATAATAATTATATATTATAGATATATATATAATTATTTATATAATATATATAATTAAAAATATATGTATAATATACATACTTTTTATATATATATTTTTATATTATATATTAATATTAATTAAAATATATATTTTATAAAATATATATATTTTATATTGATGTATATAACTACATGTGTTTAAAATATAAATATATATTAAATATATTTTAATATAATTTTATATATATATAATATATTTACATATAATTTTTAATTAAAATTTTATATAATTTTTAAATTATATATTTATATATTATTATTTTGCATGCGTGTTTGTGTGTGTGGTGGGGGTGTGTATACATATAACACACACCATATATATATATATATATAATTTATATATATATATATATAAAGAGAGAGGAGAGAGAGGAGAGAGAGAGAGAGGGAGAGAAAAAGGAAAAAAGAGAGAGATACATATATATAATTATATAATATATAAAATATATATATTATATTTTATAGAATTATATTTTTAAAAAAATTTATAAATATAAATATATTTTAATAATAATTTATATATTTAAATACAATATAAAAAATATATATATTAAAACATATTAATAATATATAATATTAATATAATTATATATATATATAGTAAACCACACACACACACCAACATCATATATAATATTTTAATATAATATATATAAATAATATATTAAAGGGTTTTTATATATTAATATTTTTAATATTAAAATAAAAAATATATATTATATGTATAACACAACACACCCCACACATATATATATTTTATTATACTATATATAATATATATTATTATATATATTATATAATATATATATATATATATATATAATTTATAATATAATATATATATATATATTAAAATTTCATATATTATGTTATATATTTTATATATTAATATATTTTAATTATATTATAATATATATATTAAATATATTTGTGTGTGTGGGGTTGTGTGTGTGTTATGGGTGGTGGTTTTTTTGGGGGTTTTTTTTTTTTTGTGTTTGTCGTTATTTTATGCGTCCTTTTTTTGTGGTGTGTGTTTGTTATATATATATTATATAATATATATATATATATAATAAATATATATATATTGGGGTGTGGTTGTGGTGTGTGGGTGGTGTGTGTTGTGTGTGGTGTGTGTGGTGTGTGTTTTTGTGCGTGTGGTGTTTTTTATATTTTATTATGTATATATATAATATAATATAATAATATTATAGATTAAATATATACATATATATATAATATATAATATTATTAATATTTATATATATAATATATATATATATAATATATATATAATTTTTTGTGTCTGTTTGTGTGTGTGTTGTTTTTTTATTATAGAACATATATAATATATATAATTATATATATATAATAATTATATATGGTTTATTATATATATATATTAATATTTTATAATATGTATGTAATATTAAATATTGTGTGGGGTGTGGTTTTGTGTGGTGTGTGTATGGTGTGTGTGTGTGTGTGTGTTGTGTGTTTGTTTGTTTTTATATACTACATACATTATAAATATATATATATATATATATTTTATAATTATATATAAAATAATATATATATAGTATATGTTGTATAATATAAATACACCCACCCACAAACACATACACACACACAAAACAATATATTTTATATATATTATATATAATATATATTTATATATATATTATATATATATATATATATATATATAATATATGTGTGTTGGGGGGTGTTGTGTGTGTGTGTGGGGGTTTTGTGTGTGTGTGGTGTGTTTTATATAATATTATTTTATTATATATTATATATTATATTTATTATATTGTATGTTGTATGTAATAAAACACACCCACAACCCACACCAACACACCCCACACCCCACACACACACATATTAAAATATAATTATATTATTGTATGTAATATATACATAATATATATATATTATAAATAAAATATATAATATATATTTTAATATAATATATAATATATATATATATATATGCTGCGTGTTTGTGTGTGTTTGTTTTTGTGTGTATCATTATACATAAAAACCTGTATATATATATATATATAATAATTATATAATAATATATATATTATAATAATAGGGGAGGAGAAGAGAAGAGAGAGAGAGAGAGAGAGAGGAGAGGATAGAGTAGAGAGAAGAGAGAAAGAGAACATATAAATATATAAAAATATATATTTTTAAAAATTATATTATATACATAATATTAAATATATATATATATATAAAAAGATTAAATATAAAATATTTTATATGGTATTTCATATATATATATATAATATATATATTATATTTTTATATTAAAAATAATTATATATATTTATAATATTTTAATTATATATAATTATATATATATATATATTAAAATAAAAAGTTTTTTGTGTGATGGTGTTTTTGTGGGTTTGTCCCTGGTGTTGTTTTATATATATAATATATATATATAATTTTTAATATATATAATAATATTTTATATATATATAATATAATTTTTATAAAATTTATATATATATATAAATATAATATATAAAATATAATATATATATTAATATATATATATATATATAAATATATATATTATATATAAATATATATGTGTGTGGTGTGTGTGGTGTGTGTGTGTTTATCTAATATACATACATATTACATAAAAATTTTGTATGTATATATTATTATATATATATATATATAATTTTATATTTTGATGTTTTACATTATGTATTATATATATATTAAAAATATATATATATATATAAAAATATTATTAAAAAAAATATAATAAATATTATAAGTTCTATATACATATATTTACATATATATATATAAATTTTTATATTTATATATATTTATATATATATATATATATATATATATATATATATATATATTGGGGTGTGTTGTGGTGTGTTGTGTGGTGTGTGTGTGTGTTTGTAGGTGTATGGGGGTGTGTGTGTGTGTGGGTGTTTTATTATAATACATACATATGTATTATATATATATATATTATAAAATAATATATTATATTTTATATAATATTTAATATAAATTATGTAGTTATATATAAACACACCACACCAACACACCACAATATATAAATATATAATATTATAATTATATTATATATATATATAATATATCTATTAATATATTATATATTATATAAAATATAATATATAAATATATAATATGTATATATACATCCACACACACACACACACACACACACAACCCCACCACACACACCCACACACCCACAATTATATAATATATATATAAATATATATATATATAAAATATATAAATATATAATATATATAATTTATTATATATATTGTGTGGTGTGGGGGTTTGTTTTTTTTTGTGTGTGTTGGTGTGTGTGTGTGTGTTTTGTGTGTATTATATATCCCTATATATATATATATATATTAAAAAAAAAATATATATTAATATAGATAGATATATATATATAAAATTTTAAAAAAAAAAATTATATATATGTATATATATATATTTAAATATTATATTATAATTTAATATATATATTAATATATATATTATATTATAAATAAAATTATATATTGTGTGGTGTGTTGTGTGTGTGGTTTTTTATAACAAAATAATATATATATATAATATAATAATATATATATAAATAATAATTATATATATATATATTATATACATTGTATGAGGGAATATAAACCCCCACACACACACAACACACACATACACACACACACACCACAACCACCACACACACACACCAAACCCCCACACACAATAATAATTATTATAATATATATAATATATATTATATTATAATATATATATATATATTATATATGTATAATATATGATATAAGATACATATTATATATTTTTATATATATATAATTAAATATATATTTATATATTTTATTATTATATATAAATTATACTATATGTAAATAAAAAATATATATATATACTTAATTATTTAATATATAATATACATACATATTTTATGATTATGTTGTATATTTTTAAAATAAAACCCCAAACACAACACACACACCACACAACATATTTTTTTATATAAAATATATATATATTATATTATTATATTATTAAAAATATATAATTATATATATTATATATATTATAATATATTAAATATATATTATTATATATATATAAATATATATATATATATAATTATAAAATATCTTTATTATTATTTAAAATATATAAACACACCACCACGGAAAAAACACCACCACACACATCACAAAAACACTTTTTTATATATATCTATAATATTATAAATATAATATATAAAAAATATATATATAAAATATAAATTTTTATGTTTTTTACATATATATATAATTATATTAATATATATATTAATATATATATAATATAATATATGTATATATATATATATATATTAAAATTTTAAAATTTTTATATATATAATTATTTGAAATACATCAATTTTTAATATATAATATATATATATATTATATATTTATTAATATTTATATATATATGTATATATTATATTATTATAAATTATTTTTTATATATATATATGTTCTCTCTCTCTCTCTCTCTCTCTCTTTCTCTCCTCTCTCTCTCTCTCTCTCTCTCTTCCTCTCTCTCTCTTCTCTAATATATAATATTTTAAAATTTTATAATTTTTTATATATAAAATTATAATTTTTACATGGTGTGTATTAATATGTATAACACACAAACACACACACACACAAAACGCATGCATATATTAATATTATAAATATATTATATATATAATATAATATATATATATATATATAAATTATATATAAAATGAATATATCATACATTTACAATTTTTATATATATATATATGTGGTGTTTGGTGTGTGTGTGTGTGTGTTGTGGTGTGTGTGGGG
>NW_023663183.1:10000-15226 GCF_015228065.2 Penaeus monodon
AATATATATGTAATATATTATATATTATATGTATATTTTTAAATTATTGTGTGGTGTGTGTGTGTGTGTGTTTTGTGTTGTGTGTGGGTTGTTTGGTGTGTGTGTGGTGTGTGTATGTGGTGTGTTTGTGTGTTAATTTTATGCATATAAAAGAAATATAATTATTTATATAATTTTAAAATATTTATATATATAATAATATATATAATATATATATATATATATATATATTATTATAGATGAATAGTAATATATAATATATATAAAATGAATTAAAAAAAAAAATTACATATATATATATATATTAATATATAAATTTTTTAATTTTATTTAAATATTATATATATATATTAATATATAATCACATATATAGTATTTACAAAATTTTCTTTTTATCTATATACTAAATTCATCTGTATTCCATTAATTAAATATATATATATATTATATATATAATATAAAATTTTATATATATATTAAAATATTAATATATTATATATACATATATACATATGTATAATAAACATATTATACATATATACTATATAATGCTATACCATACATATATACATACATATATAGATAGATAGAGAGTTTGATAAAAAATGTTGTGTGCGTTTATGGTTAGTGTTTGTTTTGGTGGTATTATGTATACTACATGTTATATTTATATAATAATATTTATTAAAAATATAAAAACACATATATTAAAAAATATTTATTTATTTTTTTATATGTTTGTGTATATATATATATTATATATATATAATTATATATATATATTTTTAAAAAATATCATATATTTATTTATTTTGTATATGTATGTGAATATATATATAAATATATATAAATTTTATATATATAATATATATATATATATAACCCTACTTTTATATATCATACACACACAAAAACAAACACCACCCCCACACACCACACAAAAACCACACACCCACACACACCAACACAAAAACCCCACACACACAAAACCAACACACACCACCACAAAAAAACCCCCCCCCCACACCACACACACCCCACACCCACCAAAACACAAAACACAAACACACAACAACACCAAAATATAAATATATTATATATATATATTTAATAATTACTATTATTATATATTAATAATATAATTTTATTTAGTATATATGTAAATATAAATATTTATATATAATTATTATATCTAAATATAATATTAAATATATTTAAATTTTATATGTGACGCACAACCCAAAAAACATCCACACAAAAAAAAAACACACATACAACACAAAACCCCCCCACACACACACAAAACACACACCACACCACACCCACAACATATATATATATATATATTATATATATATATTAATATATTAATATTAAAAATTTTGGGTGTGTGTGTTTGTGTATGTGTGTGTGTGTGTAGTGGTGTTTTTGCTCGTGCTGCTTGCGTGTGTTTTTTGTGTTGTGTGTAGGGTGGTGTTGTGTGTGGTTTGTGGCGTTTGTTTTGCGCGTGCGTGTGTATGTGTGTGTGTGTTGTGTTTTTTGTGTTTTTTTTGTAGTGTGTGTGGTTTGTGTGGTTGTTGTTGGGGTTATTGATTTTTTATGTATTATTAAAAATATATATAAATATATAATATATAATGTATATATTTAATATATATGTGTTTTATATATATATATATATATAATTATTTATTAATATATATATAAAAATATAATATGTATATAAAAGAATCACATACCCCAACAGAAAAAACACACAAAAAAGGACATACACAAACACACCAGACACACACACACACAACACACACACCACACAAAACGCAAACACATACACACACACAATAAAAAATTTTATAATATATTAATAATATTCTATATTTTGTATAGCTTATATATCCATAAATTTCATACATACATAACATATATATATATATATTTATATATATATATATATATATATATATATATATATATATATATATTTTATTTTATATTATATATAATATTATAAATTTTATATTTGTGTGTGTGTTGTGTGTGTGTTTGTGGGTGTTGTTGTGGTGTGGGTGTCTGTGTGTGTTGTGTGTCTGTGTGTGGGTGTAAAATAATATTTATCTATAAAATATATATAATATATTTATATATATATATATATAATATATAAAATAATATATATACCACATATTTGTGTTTTGGTTTATATATATAACATTTCAAACACACTTATATGTATAGAAATAGAAATAGATGGTGTAAATAAGAAAAGAAAATTAAATATAATTATATTATATATGAATAATTGTATTATAATTTTAAAATATATATATATATAATATAATATAATTATAATTTTATATTATACGCACATATAATACGATATCTCACAAACGAATTATATAAATTTATATATATATATATTATATATTTATTATATATATATAATATGTTATATATTTATATATGTATATTTTATATATATATGTATATTATATTAAAAATATATATATATATATATATATATATGATGCATACATATAATTAAAAACAAAATTATAAATTAAATATATAAAAAATATATATATATATATTATATATATATATATAAATATAAATTTTATATATATAATATATATATATATATAATATATATTAAAATATAATATTAAAGTATAAATATATATACATTACTATTTCCCGTATATACATATATGTATACACACACACCACATAACACCACAAATCCAACACACACACAGACACCACACACACCACAAACATAACACAACAACTACATATTAAAATATAAAATTTTATATATATATATATATATATATATTAGGTTAGTTACGTTTGCAAAAAACAAGGATACTTTATGTTTGTTTTTTTGGGATGTTAAAATTAGGTTTAGTTTTGTTTAGGTAGGTTTTGGATAGGTTTTGGGTAGGTTTTGGTTTTGGGTTGGGATAGGGTTTTTGGGTTTGGTGTAGTTAGGGTTTTGGTAGGTTTAGGATAGGTTTAGGTTTGGTTTATTTTTGGGTTTTGGAAGGTTTAGTTAGGGTTTGTATGTAGGGTAGGTTTAAGTTTGGTTTTGGTTAGGTTTGGGTTTGATTTGGGTTAGGTTAGTTTAAATTTGGAATAGGTTTTTGGGTTTGGTTTGGGTAGGGTTTTTGGTTTGGGTTTGGTTTGATTTGATTTAGGTTTAGGTTTGGTTTTGGGGTTTGGTTTTGGGGTTTGGTATCGTTGGTTTGATTAGGGTTTTGGTATGTTTGGGTTAGGTTTGGGTTTAGGTTTGGGGTTTGGTTAGGTTTGGTTTAGGTTAGGGATAGGGTTTGGTTTTGGGTTTGCTTTTGGTTTGGGTTTGGGGTTTGGGTTTGGGTTTGGTTTAGGTTGGGATATATATTGAGGAATATAATATATATATATATTATATATATATATATAATAATACATGTTACTACAGACAACACACACACAAACACCACACACACAACACCCACAACATAATTATATATATATATTTTAAATTTTATAATTTTTTTATTAATATAAATAATATTACATACTATAAATGTGACGCACAGACACACAATACCAAAAAAACAGACCACGCAAACCACACACACACACACAACACGCATACACACACACCACACACACACACAAACGATATTTTAAATATATTATATATATATATATATAATATATATAATATATATTATTGCATATATGTATATATATATATTTTATATATATATTATATATATATGTATAAATATAAATACGGCCCAACCCCACAACACAACACATACACAAAAACCACACACACACACACACACACACACACAAACACACACACACACACACACCCACACCAACACACAAAACCACAACACACACAACACACACACAAAAACACACACCACAACACCACACACACACACATATTTTAATAAAATAAAATTATATATTATTTTATATATATATTATTAAAATATATATATTTTTGTGGGTGGTGTGTGTATGTGTTTTGTGGTGTATTTTGACATGCATTGTGTATAATTTAAATTATTTTAAATATATATAATATATATATATATATTCACATGCATGAACACTACACACCAAACACACACACACACCCCCCACCCACACACCAAAAACACCAAAACACACCACACACACACACAACACACACATATATTATATTATATATATATATATATTATATATATATATATATATACATATATATATAACCTATATATATATATATATATATTAAAATTTTAATATTATATAAAATTAGTGAAAATATAAAGAATAATCATAACGAATATGACCCAACCAAAAAACCCGGGGCCCCAGTCAGTCATTAAATGAAGTCACGTTCCGCATCGCTTTTCACTGATATTAATTTTTCCAAAGCTTCATCAGTTAATTTGCGCTATATGTTTTTTATCATCCAAAGAAAAAAGTTACTCGCGTCAATAGTTTGAAACTCCGTTTAAAATTCCAAAAAATTTAAAAGCAAAACAACGAAGTCGCGGTCGTGTCAAACAAATCGACAAAAAGTCAAGGGAGAGCGCCATTTTGTTTTGCTGCGATTGGTAAAAATAATTTAAATGATAAAATATCAAAAATGTAATGGAAAATTATTACATACATAAAACTTGTGTGCCATGTGTTTCTATGTATTTAAAATAAAGTATTTTATATTTATTTTCTTATATATATAAAATTTTATATATATAATATATATAATATATTTTATATATATATTACATATATTACAATATTAATGGGTGTTGTGTGTTGTGGTGTAGTTATGTTGTTGGTGTGTGTGTGTATGTGTGTGGGGAAAAAAATCAATAGTTTTTTTAATATGGTTTTTAGACGAGTACTACGTATTAAATGGACAGAAAGAAAACGAAGATAACGCGAAAAAAAAAAACTGTAAAAAGCGCCCCGTCGTCATTAAAAGCAAGTCACGTTCCACAAACGCATTTTTACTGATTTATACTTTCCCAAGCAGTATCATGTTAAAGATTGAGCTATTTTGCTTTTATCTCCAAAGAAATAAGCTTCTCGCTGTCAATAGTTCGAAATCCGATTAAAAAAAAATTTTCCCAAAGGGGGGTTTTAAAAAAGCAAACCCAACGAAGGGGGCGGGAAAAAAAAAAAAGTTTTTTTTTGGGTTTTTTCAAACAATTTTTTTTGAAAAAAAAA
>NW_023663184.1:0-15226 GCF_015228065.2 Penaeus monodon
GACCGAACTGTCTTCCCCTCACAAAACTAGGGGTATTTATACCCGAAAAAGACCCTCAGGCTATGCCCCAGGCATGGCGCGAAAAGAAGAAAATATGCAAAATAAGAGTTGGACTACCAACCCGATAGTCCGGCAGTCCAAACAAGCCAACGACCCAAACAACCCTGAAAAGAGAGGGAGAGAAAAAAACACTATCAAACGACCATTACTCCCTTCAGGGGCTATTGTGACACTTTGGAAGGAAAGTATATATAGGAAAAAAATGGTAATGTACAATTTACGGTATGGGACTTGGGAAATTAATAAATCTTTTATTTTTCTCGGAGACTTCAACACCATCCAAGTAACGAGACTTGGTTTAAAATACGTTCTTTGGTTATTTTTATAACCATGTTCATATTATTTCGTAACTGCCCGCCTCGGTGGAAGCGGAGCCCGGGATGTCTCATCCAAGTCAATGGCAGCATCGCAGAGTTCCCCACGTCCTTTGTTCCGTGGTAGAGAAGGCAGGCATGTGGCATGGTAAAGACCCGGCCTCAACCACTCGGCGTCCGAGGACGATGTCAGTCCAGGCGAGATCGACCTTAGAGTCGGCGAGTGCGCAGCCGTACACTACAATCATTATCATGATTATCATCATTATTATCGTTATCATCATTATCATCATCATTATCATCACTATTGCAATTATTATCATCATTATTGCAATTGTTATCATTGTTATTGCAATGATTGGAGTTATAGTATATATTTTTGCAATAATACTAATAACCACAACAATAATGATAGTAATAACAATAATAATAACAATAATAACGATTTTATAATAATTATTTATATCATTATCTTAATTAGTATCGTTATTACTGTAATTATTACTGTTATAATAATTATTTTTCCAATTATACTACCAGTACAAATAATAATAATGATAATAATAACAATAATAATACTAATAACAATATTATAACCACTAGCATTATTATTATTATACTTATACTTATTATTATTATTGTTATTATTACAGTTATAATAGATTTTTTGGCAATAATACTAATAATTAAGATAATAGTAATAATAATAATAATAATAATAATAATAATAATAATAATAATAATAATATTCAAATGTTATCAAAATTCTCTTTATTCTCACTTTTATCATCATTATTGTTATGATTCTTACAATTCTGGTAATTATTATCATTATTACCCTAATAATTGCCGAAATCACCAAAGAAATCGAAAAAAACGTCATTTTGGAGTATGCTCTCAAAGGGCTATATTTCGCTAGATTTTGCCGCTTTTTCGACTTTTGGGAATGTTTTTCTTATGCCTTTTTTATATTATATATGGACACAATTCCTGTTATTATCATCATCATTGTCATGATTATCATCATTATTATCGTTATCATCATCATTATCATCATTATCATCATTATCTTCATCATTATCATCATTATTGCAATTATTATCATCATTATTGCAATTGTTATCATTATTATATCAATTGTTGGAGTTTATAGTATATATTTTTGCAATTATACTAATAACCACAACAATAATGATAGTAATAACAATAATAATAACAATATTAACGATTTTATAATAATTATTTATATCATTATCTTAATTAGTATCGTTATTAATGTAATTATTACCGTTATAATAATTATTTTTGCAATTATACTACCAGTATAAATAATAATAATGATAATAATAACAATAATAATACTAATAACAATATTATAACCACTAGCATTATTATTATTATACCTATACTTATTATTATTATTGTTATTATTACAGTTATAATAGATTTTTTGGCAATAATACTAATAATTAAGATAATAGTAATAATAATAATAATGATAATAATAATAATAATAATAATAATAATAATAATAATAATAATAATAATAAATAATAATAATATTCAAATGTTATCAGAATTCTCTTTATTCTCACTTTTATCATCATTATTGTTATGATTAATATAATTCTGGTAATTATTATCATTATTACCCTAATAATTGCCGAAATCACCAAAGAAATCGAAAAAACGTCATTTTGGAGTATACTCTCAAAAGGCTATATTTCGCTAGATTTTGCCGCTTTTTCGACTTTTGGGATTGTTTTTCTTATACCTTTTTTATATTATATATGGACACAAATCCTGTTATTATCATCATCATTATTCATGTTTATCATTATTATTATCGTTATCATCATCATTATCATCATTATCATCATTATCATCATCATTATCATCTTTATTGCAATTATTATCATCATTATTGCAATTGTTATCATTATTATTGCAATTATTGGAGTTATAGTATATATTTTTGCAATAATACTAATAACCACAACAATAATGATAGTAATAACAATAATAATAACAATAATAACGATTTTATAATAATTATTTATATAATTATCTTAATTAGTAAACGTATTACTGTAATTATTACTGTTATTTAAAAATTATTTTGCAAATTTTATACCAGTACAAATAAAAATAATGATAATAATAACAATATAATACTAATAACAATATTATAATCACTAGCATATTTTTTATTTTACTATACTTATTATTATTATTGTTATTATTACAGTTATAATAAATTTTTTGGCAATAATACTAATAATTAAGAATATAGTATTTAAAAATAAATAGATAAATTTAAAAATAATAATAATAATAATAAAAATATAATAATAATATTCAAATGTTATCAAATTTTCTTATTCTCACTTTTATCATCATTATTGTTATGATTTTACAATTCTGGTATTATTATCATTATTACACTAATAATTGCCGAATCACAAAGAAATAAAAAAAAAAACGTCATTTTTGGGGTATCTCTCAAAGGGGTATATTTCGCTAGATTTTTGCTACTTTCGACTTTTTGGGGGAAAGTTTTTCTTTTACCTTTTTTATTTATATATGGACACAATTCCTGTTATTTTCACATCATTTTTCATGGGTTATCATCATTATTATCGTTTATCATTTAAACATTATCATCATTATCATCTCATTATCATCATTATTGCAATTATTATCATCATTTTGCAATTTTTATCATTATTAATTCAATTATTGGATTATAGTATATACTTTTGCAAATTTTACTAATAACCACAACAATTAATGATAGTAAAACAATAATAATAACAATAATAACGATTTTATAATATTATTTATATCATTATCTTAATTAGTATCGTTATTACTGAAATTATTAGGTTATTATAATTATCTTTGCAATTTCTACCAGTACAAATAAAAATAATGATAATAAAACAATAATAATACTAATAACAATATTATAACCAAATTTGCATTATTATTATTTACCTATACTTATTTTTATTATTGGGTTATTATTACAGTTTAATAATTTTTTGGCAATAATACTAATAATTAAGAAATAGTAATAATAATAATTAATAATAATGATAATATAATAATAATAATAATAATATAATAATAATAATAATAATAATAATAATATAAAATATTCAAATGTTATCAGAATTCTCTTTATTCTCACTTTTATCATCATAAATTTTATGAAATTATACAATTCTGGTAATTTATCATTATTACCCTAATAATTGCCAAAAACACCAAAAAAATCGAAAAAACGTCATTTTGGGATATACTCAAAAGGGTATATTTCGCTAGATTTTGCCGCTTTTTCGACTTTTGGAATGTTTTTCTTATACTTTTTTATATTATATATGGCACAATTCCTGTTATTATCATCTCATTTCATGTTATCATCATTATTATCGTTCATCATCATTAATCATCATCATTATCATTATCACCCTTATCATCATCATTATCATCATTATTGTAATTTATCATCAAATTTTTGCATAGTTACATTATTATTGCAATTATTGGAGTTATAGTATATTTTTTGCCCTTAATACTAATAACCCACAACATAATGATAGTAATAACAATATAATAACAATAATAAAGATTTTATAATAATTATTTATATGATTATCTTAATTAGTATCGTTATTACTGTAATTTTTAAATGTTATAATAAATTTTTTTGCAAATTTTATACCCCGACAAATATAATAATGTAAAATAAAAATAATATACTAATAACAAATTATAACCACTAGCATTTATTATTATTATTATTATTACTTATTTTTGTTTGTTATTTTTACAGTTTTAATGAATTTTTGGCAATAATACTAATAATTAAGATAATAGTAATAATAATAATAACAATAATATGAATAATAACAATATTGTTAATAATAATATTAATAATAATAATAATAAAATAATAATAATAATATTAATAATATTCAAAATGTTTCAAATTTGTCTTTATTCTCACTCTGTTTAATCATTATTGTTATGATTAATACAATTATGGTAAATTATTATCATTATACCCTAAAATTCCGAAATCACCAAAGAAATCGAAAAAAACGTCATTTTGGAGTTTCCTCTCAAAAGTTATATTTTGCTAGATTTTGCCGCTTTATCGCTTTTTTGGGAATGTTTTTCTTATACCCTTTTTTATATTATATATGGACACAATTCCTGTTATTATCATCATTATCATGATTATCATCATTATTATCGTTATCATCTCGTTAATCATTACATCATTTCATCATCTTATATCATATTGCAAATTTTCATCATTATTGCAATTGTTATTATTATTTGCATTTGGTATTATGAAATTTTTCCCAAAAATACTAAAAACCACAACATAAGATAGTAATACAATAATATAACATATAACGATTTTATAATAATTATTTATATCATTTTATTAATTAGTATAGTTATTACTGTAATTATTACTTTTATAATTATTATTTTTAATTATACTACCAGTACAAAAATAATAATGATAAAATAACAATAATAATACTAATAACAATATCATAACCACTAGCATTATTATTATTATACTTATACATATTATTTTTGTTATTATTACAGTTATAATAGATTTTTTGGCAAAAATGCAAATAATTCAGATAATATAATAATAATAATAGTAGTAGTAATATAATAAATAAAAATAATAATAATAATATATAATAATAATAATAATAAAAAATTTAATAATATTCAAATGTTATCAAAATTCTCTTTATTCTCACTTTTATCATCATTATTGTTCTTATTAATAAAATTATGGAAATTATTATCATTAAAAACCCTAAAAATTCCCGAAATCACCAAAGAATCGAAAAACGTCTTTTTGGAGTATACTCTCAAAGCCTATATTTCACTAGATTTTGCCGCTTCTTAGACTTTTGGAATGTTTTTCTTATACCTTCTTTATATTATATATGGGCACAATTCCTGTTATTATCCCTCATCATTATCATGATTATCATCATTATTATCGTTATCATCATCATTATCATCATTATCATCATTATCATCATCATTATCATCATTATTGCAATTGTTATCATTATTATTGCAATTATTGGGGTTATAGTATATATTTTTGCAATAAAACTAATAAACACAACATAATGATAGTAATAACAATAATAATACTAATAACAATATTATAATCACTAGCGTTATTATTATTATACTTTTACTTCTTATTATTATTGTTATTATTACAGTTATAATAGATTTTTTGGCAATAATACTAATAATTAAGATTATAGTAATAATAATAATAATAATAACAATAATAATAATAATGAAAAAAAATATATATATAATAATAATAATAATCATCATCATCATCATCATAATCATAATAATTATAATAATATTGAAATGTTTATCAAAATTGTCTTTATTCTCACTTTTATTCATCATTATTGTTATGATTAATACAATTCTGGTAATTATTATCATTATTACCCTAATAATTGTCGAAATCACCAAAGAAATCGAAAAAACGTCATTTTCGAGTACACTCTCATAAGGCTATATATCGCTAGATTTTGCCGCTTTTTCGACTTTTGGGATTGTTTTTCTTATACCTTTTTTATATTATATATGGACACAATTCCTGTTATTATCATCATCATTATTCATGTTTATCATCATTATTATCGTTATCATCATCATTATCATCATCATTATCATCATTATATGCAATTATTATCATCATTATTGCAATTGTTATCATTATTATTGCAATTATTGGAGTTATAGTATATATTTTTGCAATAATACTAATAACCAACAACATAATGATAGTAATAACAATAATAATAACAATAATAACGATTTTATAATAATTATTTATATCATAATCTTAATTAGTATCGTTATTACTGTATTATTACTGTTATAATAATTATTTTTGCAATTATACTACCATACAAATAATAATAATAATAATAATAACAATAATAATAATAATAACAATATTATAACCACTACCATTATTATTATTATACCTATACTTATGAATAGCAAAACACTCTTCCGTGCTCATACAATGGAAGAAAACACCCACAATACAAAAACTAGATTTATTGAAAATGAGACTACAGTTTTCGAAATCCACCTTGATTCCATCTTCAGTCTGTAAGAGGAAAGGGAGAGGAGGGGGTATAAAAGAGAGAGAGGAGAGGCAACGCGGGAACACGGGGCGGTGAGGACAGACGAACGGAAGCAGAGGAAGGTCACATCAGGTCGGAGGATCGGGCGGACTATGCGCCGGTGTGCCGGCGTACGGTAGAAGGCGGAGGATATGGGAAGCAAGGAGGCTGTCAGCAGGAGAAAAGCCGCTGTTCAAGTTGAAATTAGGCAGCAGCTTTATAAAGGAAGACTCCACCAGTCTGCGGGAGTAGACATCGGCGGAAGGAAACACAATCCGCGCTGCTGACCAGTCCATCTGATGGCCAGTGTCCCACTGATGGCAAAAGAGGGCGTTATTGTTGTGTCCCCTGGATATAGCGTACTTATGTTGAGACAGACGCTTGGTAAGACTGGCGCCTGTTTCGCCAAAGTACTGCTTGTCACAGGAGGCACAAGGAACAGCATAGGTGCCCACCTTCGCGGAGGAAGGAGGGCTAGTATGGACCAGGTTGCGACGGAGAGTGTTCACCTGGCGAAAGATCAGCCTGCAGTTGAGAGGGTGAAGAGGGCGACGAGAGAGTAAATTTCCTCAGTGTAGGGCAGGCTGAGGACGGGCAAATGAGAGTCAATTTAGGAGGAGAGTCGTGATAGAAGGTACGCCGCGCCTGGATAACGCGGCATCGAGAACATGGCCAGGGTAGCCCAGTTTTGGAGAAAGAGCGACGAAGAAGACGATCTCTCCATCCAGGTACTGGGGGTCACAGATGCGAAGGGCGCGAAGGAACAGCGAGGTGGCAACACCTCTCTTCACATGGAGAGGGTGGTATGAGAAGAAGTGTATGTACATACCACTATGCATGGGTTTCCTGTATATGGAGAAGGAGAAGTGGTCAGCAGAGCGATGGACTAAGGTGTCCAAGAAAGGGAGCCTGTTGTCAACCTCCCATTCCACCTTGAAACGGATGGAAGAGAGAGAGAGTTCAGCTGCATCAGGAAACCCGGAAACAGAGCAGGGTCATGAGACCAGAGAGCAAGACGTCGTCGACATACCTCAGCCAGATCGACGGCCGAATGGAGATGGAAGGGAGAAGCTCAGACTCGAAGAATTCCATGAACAGGTTTGCCGAGACTGGAGAGAGGGGAGAGCCCATGGCAACACCGAACGTCTGAGAGTAAAAACGACCTTCGAAAGAAAGGAATTAGAATCCACACACAGACGAATCAGCTGGAGGAAGGCGTCGGTGGGCAGAGGGAGACGAGGATCCTCTGCGGGGAGTCTCCTCTGGAGGAAAGCCAGGACCATCATCAAGCGAGACCTTGGTGAACAGGGAGTCAACGTCCAAGCTCATCATGGTCACCGGTGAAGCTCCGCGAACGCGGGAGATGAAGTCCTGAGAGTGGCGCAGGTGAGCAGGAGAGAAGGTGCCAAGAAGGGGAGTGAGACACTTTGCCAGCCAGGCAGCAACAGGGTGCGTCACAGATCCCCGGAGGAGATGATGGGGCGCAGAGGCACGGCCGGCTTATGGTTTTTAGGAAGCCCATAGAAATGAGGGAGTCGAGGGTTGATGACCCTGAACCTCTGGTATAGATTCGCCTCCGGAAAACAGGCTGCTATCTCTTTTCAGGCGACGTGGAAGGTAGCAGCAATGCATTCACGGGGGTCACTAGTCAAGGGAGCATAAGTGGAGGCGTCATCCAACAGGTCCTGGGCCTTCTGCAGGTAAAGGCACGGTCGAGGACCACCACCGAGTTGCCCTTGTCAGAGGGCAGAATGGTGACGTCCTCCCTGCGCAGGCTTTGAAGGGCCTCACGGTAACGCCTAGGAATGGAAGGGTTAGGATGGAGGAGTGATTCGAGGGCCGGGATGAAAGCACCACGAAGGAGAGAGACATCAGGCAAAGAGTTCCTGTGAGAAGAGATGAAACGGTCAAAGGAGGAAATAATGTCGATGGAGGTAAGGGGCTGAGGGCGGAGAGCAAAGGAAAGACCGAACCCAAGGAGTTGAAGCTGGTGGGGGGTCAAGGACAGGGAAGATAAGTTGGTAACAGCGTCGGTGAGGGAGAAGCGGGACCAAGGACTGCGGGCGGTCAGGCTGGAAAGTTTCTGGGAGAGAGAGCGACCATGGTTGGTGGAGAGGGACCAGAAAGAATAATAATAACGATAATAACAATAATAACGTTATTACTGTAATTATTACTGTTATAATAATTATTTTTGCAATTATACTACCAGTACAAATAATAATAATGATAATAATAACAATAATAATACTAATAACAATATTATAACCACTAGCATATTATTATTATACTTATACTTATTATTATACTTATTATAATTATTGTTATTATTACAGTTATAATAGATTTTTTGGCAATAATACTAATAATTAAGATAATAGTAATAAAAATAATAATAATAATAATAATAATAATAATAATAATAATAATAATAATAATATTCAAATGTAATCAAAATTCTCTTTATTCTCACTTTTATCATCATTATTGTTATGATTAATACAATTCTGGTAATTATTATCATTATTACCCTAATAATTGCCGAAATCACCAAAGAAATCGAAAAAAACTCATTTTGGAGTATACTCTCAGAAGGCTATATTTCGCTAGATTTTGCCGCTTTTTCGACTTTTGGGAATGTAGCATTATTATTATACTTATACTTATTATTATTATTGTTATTATTACAGTTATAATATACTTTTTGGCAATAATACTAATAATTAAGATAATAGTAATAATAATAATAATAATAATAATAATAATAATAATAATAATAATAATAATAATAATAATAATAATGAAATAATAATAAATGCTAATATTAATTATATTCAAATGTTATCAAAATTCTCTTTATTCTCACTTTTATCATCATTATTGTTATGATTAATACAATTCTGGTAATTATTATCATTATTACCCTAATAATTGCCGAAATCACCAAAGAAATCGAAAAAGCGTCATTTTGGAATATACTCTGAAAAGGCTATATTCATTATTATCGTTATCATCATCATTATCATCATCATCATCATCATTATCATCATTATTGCAATTATTATCATCATTATTGCAATTGTTATCATTATTATTGCAATTATTGGAGTTATAGTATATATTTTTGCAATAATACTAATAACCACAACAATAATGATAGCAATAACAATAAAAATAACAATAATAACGCTTTTATAATAATTATTTATATCATTATCTTAATTAGTATCGTTATTACCTGTAATTATTACTTTAATAATAATTATTTTTGCAATTATACTCCCAGTACAAATAATATTAATGATAATAATAACATAATAATATTAATAACAATAATAATAATAATAATAATATAATAATAATAATATCAATAATATTCAAATGTTATCAAAATTCTCTTTATTCTCTTTTTTTATCATCATTATTGTTCTGATTAATACAATTCTGGTAATTATTATCATTATTACCCTAATAATTGCCGAAATCACCAAATAAATCGAAAAAAACTTATTTTGGAGTATGCTCTCAAAAGGCTATATTTCGCTAGATTTTGCCGCTTTTTCGACTTTTGGGAATGTTTTTCCTATACCTTTTTATATTATATATGGACACAATTCCTGTTATTATCATCATCATAATCATGACTATCATCATTATTATCGTTATCATCATCATTATCATCATTATCATCATTATCATCATCATCATCATTATCATCATTATTGCAATTATTATCATCATTATTGCAATTGTTATCATTATTATTGCAATTTTGGTTTATAGTATATATTTTTGCAATAATACTAATTAACCACAACAATAATGATAGTAATAACAATAATAATAAAAATAATAACGATTTTTAATAATTATTATATCATTATCTTAATTAGTATCGTTTATTACTGTAATTATTACTGTTATAATAATTATTTTTGCAATTATACTACCAGTACAAATAATAATAATGATAATAATAAACAATAATAATATTAATAACAATATTATAACCACTAGCATTATTATTATTATACTTATACTTATTATATTATTGTTTTATTACAGTTATAATAGATTTTTTTGGTAATAGTACTTATAATTAAGAATAATAATAATAATAATAACAATAATAATAATAATAATAATAATAATAATAATGATAATGATAATGATAATATAAATCGAATTTTATCAAAATTCTCTTTATTCTCTATTTTATCATCATTACTGTCATGATTAATACAATTCTGGTAATTATTATCATTATAACCCTAATAATTGCCGAAATCACCAAAGAAATCGAAAAAACGTCATTTTGGAGTATACTCTCAGAAGGCTATATTTCGCTAGATTTAGCCGCTTTTTCGACTTGTGGGAATGTTTTTCTTATACCTTTTTTATATTATATATGGACACAATTCCTGTTATTATCATCATCATTATCATGATTATCATCATTATTATCGTTATCATCATCATTATCATCATTATCATCATTATCATCATCATTATCATCATTATTGCAATTATTATCATCATTATTGCAATTTTGGAGTTACAGTATATATTTTTGCAATAATACTAATAACCACAACAATAATGATAGTAATAACAACAATAATAACAAGAATATAGATTTTATAATAATTATTTATATCATTATCTTAATTAGTATCTTTATTAATGTAATTATTACTGTTATAATAATTATTTTTGCAATTATACTACCAGTACAAATAATAATAATGATAATAATAACAATAATAATACTAATAACAATAATAATAATAATAATAATAAAATAATATTCAAATGTTATCAAAATTCTCTTTATTCTCACTTTTATCATCATTATTGTTATGATTAATACAATTCTGGTAATTATTATCATTATTACCCTAATAATTGCCGAAATCACCAAAGAAATCGAAAAAACGTCATTATTGGAGTATACTCTCAGAAGGCTATATTTCGCTAATTTTGCCGCTTTTTCGACTTTTGGGAATGTTTTTCTTATACCTTTTTTATATTATATATGGACACAATTCCTGTTATTATCATCATCATTATCATGATTATCATCATTATTATCGTTATCATCATCATTATCATCATTATCATCATCATTATCATCATTATTGCAATTATTATCATCATTATTGCAATTGTTATCATTATTATTGCAATTATTGGAGTTATAGTATATATTTTTGCAATAATACTAATAACCACAACAATAATGGTAGTAATAACAATAATAATAACAAGAATATCGATTTTATAATAATTATTTATATCATTATCTTAAGTAGTATCGTTATTAATGTAATTATTACTATTATAATAATTATTTTTGCAATTATACTACCTGTACAAATAATAATAATGATGATAACAATAATAATACTAATAACAATAATAATAATATTCAAATGTTATCAAAATTCTCTTTATTCTCACTTTTATCATCATTATTGTTATGATTAATACAATTCTGGTAATTATTATCATTATTACCCTAATAATTGCCGAAATCACCAAAGAAATCGAAAAAAACGTCATTTTGGAGTATTTTCTAAAAAAGGCTATATTTCGCTAGATTTTGCCGCTTTTTCGACTTTTGGGAATTATATTAGTTCTTATACCTTTTTATATTTTATATAAACAAAATTCCTGTTATTATCATCATCATTATCATTATTATCATCATTATTATCGTTATCATCATCATTATAATCATTATCATCATCATTATAATCATTATTGCAATTATTATCATCATTATTGCAATTGTTATCATTATTATTGCAATTATTGGAGTTATAGTATATATTTTTGCAATAACACTAATAACCACTTCAATAATGATAGTAATAACAATAATAATAACAAGAATAACGATTTTATAATAATTATTTATATCTTTATCTTAATTAGTATCGTTATTACTGTAATTATTACTGTTATAATAATTATTTTTGCAATTATAGTACCAGTACAAATAATAATAATGATAATAATAACAATAATAATACTAATAACAATATTATAACCACTAGCATTATTATTACTATACTTATACTTATTATTATTATTGTTATTATTACAGTTATAAAAGATTTTTTAACAATAATACTAATAATTACGATAATAATAATAATAATAATAATAATGATAATAATAATAATAATAATAATAATAATAATAATAATAATAATAATATTAATAATATTCAAATGTTATCAAAATTCTCTTTATTCTCACTATTATCATCATTATTGTTATGATTAATACAATTCTGGTAATTATTATCATTATTACCCTAATAATTGCCGAAATCACAAAAGAAATCGAAAAAAACGTCAGTTTGGAGTATACTCTCAAAATGCTATATTTCGATAGATTTAGCCGCTTTTTCGACTTTTAGGAATGTTTTTCTTATACCTTTTTTATATTATATATGGACACAATTCCTGTTATTATCATCATCATTATCATGATTATCATCATTATTATCGTTATCATCATCATTATCATCATTATCATCATCATTATTGCAATTATTATCATCATTATTGCAATTGTTATCATTATTATTGCAATTATTGGAGGTATAGTATATATTTTTGCAATAATACTAATAACCACAACAATAATGATAGTAATAACAATAATGATACTAATAACAATATTATAACCACTAGCATTATTATTATTATACTATTCTTATTTTTATTATTGTTATTATTACAGTTATAATAGATTTTTTGGCAATAATACTAATAATTAAGATAATAGTAATAATAATAATAATTACAATAATAATAATAATAATAATAATAATAATAATAATAATAATAATAATAATAATAATAATAATATTCAAATGTTATCGAAATTCTCTTTATTCTCACTTTTATCATCATTATTGTTATGATTAATACAATTCTGGTAATTATTATCATTATTACCCAAATAATTCCCGAAATCACCAAAGAAATCGAAAAAACGTCATTTTGGAATTTACTCTCAAAAGGCTATATTTCCCTAGATTTGGCCGCTTTTTCGACTTGTGGGAATGTTTTTCTTATTCCTTTTTTATATTATATATGGACACAATTCCCGTTATGATCATCATCATTATCATGATTATCATCATTATTATCGTTATCATCATCATTATCATCATTATCATCATCATTATCATCATTATTGCAATTATTATCATCATTATTGCAATTATTATCATTATTATTGCATTTATTGGAGTTATAGTATACATTTTTACAATAATACTAATAACCACAACAATAATGATAGTAATAACAATAATAATAACAATAATAGCGATTTTATAATAATTATTTATATCATTATCTTAATTAGTATCGTTATTGCTGAAATTATTACTGTTATAATAATTATTTTTGCAATTATACTACCAGTACAAATAATAATAATGATAATAATAACAATAATAATACTAATAATAAAATTATAACCACTAGCATTATTATTATTATTATTATACTTATTATTATTATTGTTATTCTTACAGTTATAATAGATTTTTTGGCAATAATACTAATAATTAAGATAATAGTAGTAGTAGTAATAATAATAATAATAATAATAATAATAATAATAATAATAATAATAATAATAATGATAATAATAATAATAATAATAATAATAATAATAATAATAATATTGAAATGTTATCAAAATTCTCTTTATTCTCACTTTTATCATCATTATTGTTATGATAAATACAATTCTGGTAATTATTATCATTATTACCTTAATAATTGCCAAAATAACCAAAGAAATCGAAAAAACGTCTTTTTGGATTATACTCTCAAAAGGCTATATTTTGCAAGATTTTCCCGCTTCTTCGACTTTTGGGAATGTTTTTCTTATACCTTTTTTATATTATATATGGACACAATTCCTGTTATTATCATCATCATTATCATGATTATCATTATTATCATCCTTATTGCAATTATTATCATCATTATTGCAATTATTATCATTATTATTGCAATTATTGCAGTTATAATTATAATTTTCCAACTATCTAATAACAACAACAATAATAATAGAAATAACAATAATAATAACAATAATAACGATATTATAATAATTATCTATATCATTATTTTAATTAATATCGTTATTACAGTAATTATTACTGTTATAATAATTATTTTTGCAATTATACTACTAGTAAAAATGATAATAATGATAATAATAATAATAATAATAATATTAATAACGATCTTATAATAATAATAATAGTAATGATAATAATAATGATAATAATAATAATAATAATAATAATAATAATAATAATAATAATAACAATGATAATATTGATAATATTAATAATCATCAAATGTTATCAAATTCTCTTTATTCTCACTTTTATCCTCATTATTGTCATGATTAATACGATTTTGGTAATTATTATCATTAGTACCCTAATAATTACAAAAATCATCAGAGAAATCGAAAAAACGTCATTTTGGAGTATACTCTCAAAAGGCTCTATTTCGCTAGATTTTGCCGCTATTTCGACTTTTGGGAATTATTTTCTTTTACCTTTTTTTATTATATAGAGTATTATAATTATTC
>NW_023663185.1:0-15224 GCF_015228065.2 Penaeus monodon
CCTCTGGAATAGCAACAGACTATTTCACACGTGAGGGAGAAAGACTAACTTTTACCCAGGTACTTCCTATCCGGAACTTGATGTTCTGTCTAGCAGCTGCTATTAGACAGAACCTGGCTGAAGGCCTGACAAGGGGGCTCTCCCTGCCTATCGCCCTATTGAAGAAAAGAGTGGCTCAGAGGTCTGCCAGCCCAAATCCCTAACAAAAGAATGGCAACTCTATGCACACCGTCGGCAGGCCTTCTAGGCCCCCCAGACCACCTCCCCTGCGGGAGGTGAAGGTCTGCCCACGTCCGAGCACGCGCCCGAGATGGGGTCCAGTTCACCAGAAGGTGTGCACAGAGTCATCCTAATGCCGAAAATTCGCATAGGAAAGAGTAGGCTAGTAGGGCACGAAGCTACATGCAAGCACATAGCATCGTGGCATCAAACAATGGGGGGAGCGTCACCGTCCGGTAACGCGGTAGAGCCGAGGCCGAGATTGCATGGGACCGGGCGCGGTGCATCTCTTTAATATGCCATGCAAAAGCCACACGATCGAGGGATCATGGCATCATGTTAACTCTCTTGGCGTTGCTCGGCTCCACCCGCTGCGCCCCGTCCGCCACCCTTGCCGGAACCGATCATCCCCTCTCTCTGAATCGTCCAATTAAGGACCGATTCACCGCAGGAAGAGAGGGGAGGAGCCTGCTCATCTATCCTTCTTCTGATTGGCTGCTGTGTTCCTCTCCTGTCTCTGTGTGTGTCTGGCCGTGGTAACAGCGCTGCCGAACTTATACCATTGAGTGACGTCAAGATGGCCAGCCCTCTCTCCCCCGTGATTGGCTGATCCGCGCCGCACGCCTGTGAGCTGGCAGAGCCGATGGTCGCTCGCCTTGCAATTGAAATTGCCGTTGCTATGCAGCTCGGATCAGACAATCCTTTGGGGATTCTGAGGGTGACTTCTGGTTTTATTTATTTGTTTATTTGTTTTTAACATTAGCCTTATATTAATTCCTTAAAATTATTCCTTAAGATTAGTCATGGTCATAGCTGGGGTCGTGAGGATGTGCGTATATGGGTGGTGGTGTTCTGTTTTCGGTGAGTGTGAGTGTTCTGGGCCACCAGATGTGGTTTGTGTGTGTGTTCGTGTGTTTGTGTATGATGTTGTTGTAGTGGTCGTCTTCTTGTTCGCGCAGTCGGGCCCAGGTGTTTTTAGCTCGTGTGTGTATGCGTGTGTTTAGTGGCTCAATGCTGTATGTTCTGTGTAAAGTTTCTGAAGGAATTCGGTCTATAAATGTTGCGCCGTGTACCCAGAGTAGTGCTTTGTTCTGTACTGCTTGCAATTTGTATTTTTGTGAGTTTGATATTGCAACCAGTGGGATAGCTGTGTATTCAAGGATTGGTCTGACAGTTGTTTTGTAGAGTCTGAGTTTTGTTTGCGGTGTGCAGCATGAGAAGCGTCTGAGTTTGGTGAGTGTTTGTTGTGCTTGGGCGTTTTTTTTGTTTGATATGTTGGTGAATCCGGTGGTTGTGAAATGGAATCCAAGAATGTTGCCTCTGTTTGTGTTGGGATGTTAGTGTTGTTGATTGTGATGGGTTTGTGATTTTTCTGCGTGCAATGTGGATGAGTTTGAATTTGTTGATGTTTGTCTGTATTTTCCAATGGTGCTCAAATGTGTTGATGTTCTGAATAGCTCTTTCTGTTGTTAGTTTCATGAAGTGTTGTGACTTAGAGGGGTGTGAGATTATCTGTGTGATATCGTCTGCATAGGAAATAAAGTTGCTGTGGGGTGTAGGTGGAGGCAGATTGGCTGTGTACAGGATATACAGGGTTGGTGAGAGTACACTTCCCTGTGGGACTCCACTTCTAAGGTGGAGAGGGGTGCCCAGGTGGGTTCCCTGGGCGTATTGTGGCAGTCCTGTGATCCAGGAAGCTGCAGAGAAGGCGCGTGAGATGAGTCGGGGTTGTAACTGTGTTAATTTGTATTTGAGCCGTCATGCCAGACCTTATCAAAGGCCTTGCTGACGTCTCGCAGTATGATGTTGATCTGGTGCTTGTTGGCGAGACCGAGAGCGATCTCCTCGTAAGCGAGGGCGATAGCACTCTCGGTCCCTCTGTGTGGGCGAAAGCCGTATTGCCTACTGTTGTGTATTGTTGTTGTTTTCAAAGTATGTAGTGAGTCTGCGTGTTATTAGCCTCTCTAGCAGTTTCCCGGGAATTTCCCAGCAATGAGATGGGGCGGTAGTTTTCCACCTCATGTGCTGACTTCCCTGCTTTTGGTATGAGGGTGATGGTGGCGTGTTTGAATCTGTCAGGGAAATATCCTGTGGCCAATGATGCATTGAAGATGTGGCGTAGCCTGCGGATCATTGTGGGTGGCAGATGTTCGATGATTGTTTTGTTTATGTTGCTTGCTCCTGGTGTTGTGTTTTTGGTGTTTTTGATAGTGTTAACAATTTCTTCTGTAGTGATGGGTGTGGAGAGGGGACTGTCCTCTGTGAGATTGTTTAGAGTGATGATGTTTTCTGGGAGAGTTAGGTTTCTATGTTGCTGTAGAAAGTGTGTGACCTCGGTCTCTGTGGTGTGGTCAAACCGGGCATTCTCGGTGGGGGAGATCTGGAAATTCCGTTGCCAGAATTCCCTGTGGAGAAGCTCCATCTCCTCCACCGAGTCAACCTTTTGTCTGTGTGTGTTGTATATGTATGTGGCTGTCTGTCTGTTTGACCCCATGAGTTTCTTGAAGGAGCTCCAGAACTTCTTGGGGTCTCGTGTGTTCTGACATAGTTTTTGTGCAAGGGTTTCCCAGTGTTGTTTATTCATTACTTTAACCTCGTGTGTTAGTTGTGTTTTGAGTTCTCTGTATCGTGTGCGTAGGTGTGCGTCCCAGCCCCGTGTTGTTGTTAGCTGGTGTAGGTGCCTGTATTGTATTTTTAGCAATTTCAGACGATGTGTTTCTCGGTGGTGGGGAATGGTTTTATGTGTTGTTCTGGGTATGTTGTCTGTATGTCTGTGTACCACTGTTCAAGGTGGTTGTTTATCATGTGTGTGTGTTGGCCCTCGAGATCGATTATTTGTGTGTTTTCAAGTGCTTGTTTAAATCCCTCCCAGTCTGCATGTTTGAAGGATTCTCGGGGTTGTGTTGGGATCATGATGGGATTTGTTGAAAGTGTTTTGTATGACAGGGAGGTGATCACTGGAGTGACGTCGTCTGTCGATATGTGGTAGTGTAGGTGTGCTCTGTGGTTGGCAAGTACTATGTCAGGAGTTGTTGCTGTGTTGTATGCAATGTATGTAGGTGTGTGTGGACCGAGGTGTGTGAGTCTTCCCTGTTGTATGTAGGAGGCCAGGCCTCTGCCTACTGCGTTTATGTGATTGTATCCCAAAAGTGTGTGGTTTGCGTTAAAGTCTCCCATGATGTATATTGGTTTGTTGTGCCTCAGGAGCTGCAGGATGTCAGTTCTGGGATGTATGGTCTTCGTGGTGGAATGTAGAGTGTTGCCAGTATAATGGGTCCTTGTGGTGTGTTTTACTTCGACTGCCAGGAGGTCAGAGGTGAAGTTATTAATGATTTTGTGAGAAATGTTATTTTTGATCGCAATTGCTACGCCATCGCTTCTTTCCTGTGATTTGTTGGAAGAGTAAATTGTGTATGGGTAGATTTTCAGTGGAGTAGTGTTATTGAGCCCATGGCTGTTTATAAGGATGATATGTGGGTCATGTTTTCTGTATGCATTAGAGAGTTCGTTTTTTCGTGTTGTCCAGTGTAATACATTGTGTTGGATGATTGTGAGGCGTGAATGTAGTGATGTGTTATTAATCATGTTTGCGTCCTGTGTACTTGTCTGGGACAACGAGGTGTCCATTTCGTATTTTTGTGATGTCTTGGTGTTTTTCGATCATCCTGTTTGTTACCAGGATGTTTCCCTGTGTAAGGTGTTCGTGGAGTTTGCCAGCTATGACCATATTGTATCTCTCTTCGTTAGAGAAGAGCCATTTAATCCTGCCTTTCTGTATTTCTTGACCAATTTCATATCGGCTAGAGTATTCATATTTATCGGGGTTTCTGGCAAATAGTCTGATTCCATAGAATTTGGGGTCCTTCACCGGTCCATCCATCAGCCTCTCCTGGCCATCATCTCCCATAAAGGAGATGTCGTTCTCATCTGGTTCATATGGATCAGCCGAGACTGGGGTTGCCAGTTCTGCTGGGGGGGTCTCTTTTGGGAGATCTTTCAATGGTGGTGGTAGAGCATACCTTTTGAGAGATGATGGCCCCTGAGGGGTAGGTTGCTGTTGCTTGGATCTGACGGAGGTGTCAGGGGGAGGGGTAGCAGGGTTTGTAGGAGTGGATGGGGAGATCTGTTCAATCTGCCTGTCCAGAGCTTGGACATGGGAGGCTGTTTCAGATTGTTTGTTTTCTGTTGGAGGAGGGGGAGGGTGGACCACCTTGAGGATCCCCCATGAGTCAGCTTCCCCTAGGTCGAGCTCTGGAAGGTTATTTCTCCTCAGTGCTTCCCTGGCGTGTTCCCTGAAGCCTCTTTCGGGGTTTATCAGGTTTTGAAGGTGTGCATGCAGCAACACTACCAAAATTTTCCCTTTGGGCAGGTTGTTAGGGAGGGCAAGGTGCACCGTGGGTTCTACTTTGGTCTTGTTTTTTTCGTTGTTCTCTCTGATGTCCTGGCGGACCTGGTTGATAAGTGGTTTCCATGCATTAGTTGTTGCCTGCACTGTGGCTTGTGCTGTTTTTTGGGCAACTGCTTTCAGTGGTTTATTTTCTTTTTCTTTCTCCCTCTCCTTCTCTTTTTCTTGAGAGGTTTTGATGGCGTCTTTCCGGGTGGGACAACTGTTGGCAAAGGTGCGGTGTGCCCCGCCACAGTTCAGGCATTTTTTGTGTGCGCTAGTGCATGTGCGGTATGTGTGCGTTCCGGAGCCGCATTCGGAGCATCGGGTTTTCTTTTCCTCTTTACAGGAGGACTTAAGGTGGCCATAAGCATAGCAATTCATGCACTGTCTCGAAGACACACATAGGAAGACAAAAGGACAGACCAACAAGACAAGAGAGCCAATCAGAAGAAGGATAGACGAACAGGCTCCTCCCCTCTCTCCCTGCGGTGAATCGGTCCTTGATTGGACGATTCAGAGAGAGGGGATGATCGGTTCCGGCAAGGGTGGCGGACGGGGCGCAGCGGGTGGAGCCGAGCAACGCCAAGAGAGTTAGCATGATGCCATGATCCCTCGATCGTGTGGCTTTTGCATGGGCATATTAAAGAGATGCACCGCGCCCGGTCCCATGCAATCTCGGCCTCGGCTCTTCCGCGTTACCGGACGGTGACGCGCCCCCCATTGTTTGATGCCACGATGCTATGTGCTTGCATGTAGCTTCGTGCCCTACTAGCCTACTCTTTCCTATGCGAATTTTCGGCATTAGGATGACTCTGTGCACACCTTCTGGTGAACTGGACCCCATCTTCGGGCGCGTGCTCGGACGTGGGCAGACCTTTACCTCCCGCAGGGGAGGATGTGTCTGGGGGGCCTTAGAAGGCCTGCCTTACGGTGTGCATAGAGTTGCCATTCTTTTGTTAGGGATTGGTCTGGCAGACCATCTGATGACTGCCACTCTTTCTTTCGAATAGGGCGATAGGCAGGTAGAGCCCCCTTGTCAGGCCTTCAGCCAGGTTCTGTCTAATAGCAGCTGCTAGACAGAACATCAATTTCCCGTGATAGGAAGTACCTGGATAAAAGTTAGTCTTTCTCCCTCACTGTGATGAAATAGTCAGTGGTTGACTATTTCAGAGGGATGAAGGAACCTACTGGAACAGGTACAGGTCCCCTCTACTCTCACTGAGGTGAAACTTTGGGTGTTTCAGAGAGAAGAGGGATTCACGTTAAACTCACCCTGCCAAAAGAACTGCCTGGAAAAAAGTCAGCTCCTCTCCCTCACTGTGATGGAAACAGTCTGTGGTTGGCTGTTTCCAGAGGGACGAAGGAGCTTACTGGAACAGGTACAGAACCCACCCTTCTCTCACTGAGGTGATTCAGAGAGAAGAGGGATCCACCTCAAAACCGTCCTGCCATAGGAACCTCCTGGAAAAATGTTAATTTCTCTCCCTCACTGTGGTGAAACAGTCTGTGGCCGGCTGTTTTCAGAGGGATGAAGGAACTGACAGGAACAGGTGCAGGACCCCCCTCTTTTCTCAATGAGGTGAAACAACCTTTGGGCGTTTCAGAGAAAAGAGGGATTCACTTTGAAAAAGGGTACAGGTCCCCTCCGAGGAGCGGAGAGGAACTGCCTGGAAAAAGTGAAAGAGCTCCCTCCCTCACTGAGGGAGGAGCAGAAGTGTTCCCATCAATGATGTCCTGTAGGTGGAAGGGCATCCCCTCTGGGATACTCCCAGAGGTTGACACCTATCGACGTGTTTGCCGTGCGTGGCACCCTTGTGAGCTGGGAGACGGGAGTCCTGGAGGTTGAGCGATGCCGTGCACGAGTATGCCCTGCGGCTAGCAACACGCCTCTTTGGTTCTCTATTCTGGCAAGACAGGCGGCCTGATCCAGGCCCGGTCAGGTCAATCGGCTGGTCTCCCTCGGGAGGCTAGGGTCAAGCAGTCATGCTGCCGTTGGTACCCACACCGTCCGTGTGTACCAGTGCATCGGCTAATTGGCTGCGTATATTCACTCATCACCCCTGTTGCTGTTAGACATTGGTTCTAGCACTCAGCTTCCCCTTGTTGGACTCCGTGGTGGGTGGGGGCGTGAGTGGATGAAGCACTGCCAAGTATATGGAAAAACTAAACAAAAATCCCCCACAGACAGACCTTACTGTTGACGACCCGTGCAAGGGCCCAGACCCACGGCAGCCACCCTGAAGCCTTACGTGCCTCCGGGTGGCAAAAGAAAACCCCGAGCACAGGATGACACTGTCATGCCTGCTGCCAAGATGGCAGACAAGACAAATAAATCAGGTACAAACATGTCTGTCCATCAGATTGTCCAACAGATGGACTCTCGTGCTGGCCCCTCCAGGCCAGCACCCAGACCAGGAAGGTCTCTGAGCCCCCCTCAGACGACCCCACTGACTGAATCAGGAGCACCAGCTGAACCAGCCGAAACAGCTGGTGCCTCCACGAGCAAGCCCCAAAGCCGAAAGGGCGGACCGAAACGGCCGAGGCCGGAGTCCGACTCTGATGGCGAGTCTGGACCCCCAAGGCGTTTCCCGCAATTCAAGGTCCCCGTTAAACCCGAAGGCTTCGACAATGCCTACCAGATGGTAAGGGCATTGGGAGCCAGCGTAAAATCCGGCTGTCGATCCGGGTTGCGCGAGATCAGGGCATGATCATCGTGCCCAAAGATCAAGCCACCCTTTGTTTCCTGCAGGAGACAAAGGAGTTAAAAGATGGGAGGAAAGTGAGCCTCTCGCCACTGAAACCCGAGGAGAAGAGAGTCAAGATGGTGCTACTTGGCTTCTCAGTCTCATACGATGTGGAGGTGATAAACATCACACCCACAGGTCGTGGAGGCTTCCCGATTGTCGAAGGGGAAGACTCCAACCAGGCAAGTCCTGGTGACCATGAAAGGTACCCCAAGCTCCACCCTTGATCTGGGTAACTGGGGTACCTACAACCTACGCACTTATGTGCCTGAACCACTTCGGTGTTTCAAGTGCCAGAAGTACGGACACCACCAGGCTAACTGTACAGCCAAGCCAAAATGTGGTGTCTGTAGCAAGGCACACAATACTGAGGTGTGCATCAAGGCACATAAAGAAGAAAAGAAGGACACAACAGCCAAATGTCCTAACTGTGCCAAGAGGCATCACGCCTGGAGCCTGGCTTGCTCTGTCAGGAAAGAGGCAGCCCTCAAACGGCAAGAGGTTGCTAAGAAGCGACCAGACTTTGTTCCTGCCCCCCCAGGCACCTACGTCTGGGGGAGGAACAAAAGCGAAAAGGCTTCCCGACCTCCTAAGAGGAAGGAAGCTGCCCCCCAGCCGAAACCGGAGATCTCCGACAATCAGGAGTTCCCCCAAGTAAAGCAAGTGCAGAGGAACCACAGGAAGAAAGGTTCCAACAGCACCACACGGTCCCCCCAGACCCAGAAGACATGTTCTTCGACGAGGGGGACATGTCGATCCTGATCACTGCTGTGGTCACAGCAGTGGCAGTATCCCAGGACCGAGGAAGAGGCGGATAAGGCAGTCAGTGTTGCCATGACGACTCTTAAACAGACCGTGAAAAGCATAAAGGGAAGGAAGATGGAGAAGGCCAAATCAGCCCAACCCTCTCCCTCAGCCCAGGTCGAGACTCCCCTCCCTCTCCAAGCCAGGCTATGCCCTCACAGGCAGAGCCTAGCCAGGCTATGCCCTCACAGGCAGAGCCTAACCAGGCTGATTCAGTGCCACAAGCCGAATCAGAAGAAGCTGAGCCTGCCCAGGCAAGGCCAGCCAATGCACAGAAACAGCCTGGCCCGAGAAAAAGCCAAAGACGAAAAGTCAGAGCTACCAAAGGCTCTCCACCCCCAGTGGATCCAGGGATAGCCTGACAGCCGAAAGAGAGTCCTCAAGCAGTGAGGATCTCACAATGGAGTTGTCAGACTCCGACCGTCAACCCGAATGTGACGATGTCTCTGATGTAACTATCAATTAGTAACATCATGACACGCAATCTAAGTATTCTGCAGTGGAACATCTGTGGCTTCTCCTCAAGGAGTGCCATCCTCCACGCAATAGTGCGATCAAGGAGCATTGACATCGTCATGCTCCAGGAGACATTATCAGCGGAAGCTGTTCGCTTTCTCAGGGTATCACGTCTACGCGCTGCCACGTTCCGATGGCAAAAGAGGCCTGATGACCCTGGTGAAGGCAACAATTCCCTGCTCCGCAATAGCCGATGCACCGCACTGTGGAGAAGATGTTGAATCTCTTGCCGTCGAGATTCAACTGGCCGGGGGACCCCTGAAAACTGTACAACGTGTACAGCAGGCCCACACTGTAGTAGCTTAGACATCAGCCAGGTTATGTGCTTCCGCAGCACACGACCGAGTGATCATAGGGGGAGACTTCAATGCACACCACCCCATCCTGGCTCCCTGCAGGGCACCGGATGCGGCTGGCCGTCACATAGCCAACGTGCTCGAGACATTCCCCGAGATCGCTCTCCTCAACAGCCAGGAGCCAACGCATGTGAGAGCAGGGGTCCTAGACCTCACCCTGGCCACTGCGACTCTGGTGGAGAGGATTGGCTGGCGTGTCGATGAGACCATCACTAGTGACCATTATGGCACTATAACAACCCTCATGGATAGTGGCCCAGCCGAAATACCACGACCGAATCCAAGATGGAAAACAGACAAGGCCAACTGGCAGGCGTTCCAGAGCGCCTTGGCCCGCTGTCTGAGAAGCAATGAACCACACAGAGCGAAAATGTGGAAGTGCTACAAGCCAGACTTGTAAATGCCATTGATGAGGCAGCCTCACTGACCATACCAAAACTCGGCCTGGGTCCAGGAGTCACAAGGACGCCTGGTACTTCAATGACGAGATTAGGGAGGTCAACCACAGGGTAAACATGTGCCGAAAACATTTCCGAAGGCAAAGAACCCCCGACAACCTAGCCCTCCTAAGGGAGGCGGTGAGGGATGCCAAGGAAACTGCCAGCAGAGTGAGGCAGGAAAAGTGGCTGGAATGGTGTGAGTCTTTCGATCACCGTACCACCCTCTCAGAGCTATGGCAACGGGTCAAGCGAGCCACCAGCCGCTCAGCCCCGAGATGCACGCACCACGACCCCCAGGCAGAGGCCAACAGACTGGCGCAAGAGTTCTCTGCGAGAACGAGCAGCGACAGTCTGCCAGCCGAACTGAGGGCAAGACAAGAACGCCTACAACCAGACAGACTTGCTCACATCAGAGAAAGGGCAGCCGAACCCGATAACTCAGACGTTATCTTTTCTCTGAGGGAACTAAGAGATGCACACAAAGCTAGTCGCAACTCAGCCCCGGGCGATGACGGGATCTCGTACCCCATCATCTCCCGCCTGGGACTGGTAGGTGAGCTTGCATTCCTGCAACTCATCAACAGGTCCTGGGAAACTTCCACTCTACCCCAGAGCTGAAGAGGGCTACCATAGTTCCCATCCCTAAACCAAAGGAGCCGGGGAAGTACGCCCCATCTCTCTCCTCAGCTGTCTGGCCAAGACTGCCGAGAGGATGGTACTGAACCGGCTCCAATGGAAAATGGGAGCCCCACACGAACACCTCCACGGGTTCACCAGGGGCATGAGCACAGCGCACAGCATAGCCACGCTCTTGAGCACAATAAACACGGGCGCATCTGTGGCAGTATTCCTTGACCTGAGAAGGCTTTCGAATTGGCAAGTCCTCTTGCCATTCAGGAGAGCCTGATCCAAAAAGGAATCAGAGGTAAGCTCTTGGCTTGGATAGGTGACTACTTTACGAATAGAACAGCCAGAGTCAAATTCCAAGGTCACCTATCACAGCACATGCCACTAGAAAATGGAACGCCACAGGGTGGGGTTCTCAGTCCAGCCCTTTTTAACACACTAATGTCCTGTATCCTCAACATAAACCTCCCAGTGGGGTGCAAGATCATCTCCTATGCAGACGATCTTGCTATCATCTCCACTGGAGCACACTGCCTAAACAAAGCCCAGCGTTGTCTGGACTTGGTATCCGAGGAGTTTTGCAGGACAGGACTAAAGATCTCTGCAGCCAAATCCAAGGCCATGGCTTTGAGACAGAGAGTTCAAGGCACAAGTCTGAAAATCCAGGGAATGGACTTGGAGTGGGTTCAGGAATACCTGTACCTTGGGGTAAGGATAGACCGGACCCTCTCCTTCCGCCAGGAGGTCCAGTACCTGCTTGACCGAACAAAGGCAAGACTGTCTGTCATGAGAGTAATGAGTGGAAGACGCATAGGGGCCAGACACAGAGTACTAAGATCATTCTACGTACATGCTGTCAGGCCCATTGTAGACTATGCCTCCCTCGCTCTGATTGGCATCAAGAGAAAATATAAAGACCGATTGGAAACAGTCCAAAACGAAGCCGCCAGGGTCATTCTGGGTGCCCCAAGGTGGGCGAAGGTCCTCAACCTCCTAGTGGAGACAAACCTTCTCCCCTTGGCCTCACGAATTGATCTAACGGCAGCCCAATTCTTATCAAAGGTCATCCAGGTTCCCAGGAACACAAGCCTAAGACACAAAATAGGCAGACGTCTAGAACAAGATAACGAGCTGTTTGCAAACAACTCCTGGCTGTCTCACACAGCCAGGGTGCTAATACGCCATCAGCTCAAAGAACCACTACTGGCCAAGGGCATGGACTCCCCACACCCTGACTTTGTCGAAGCTCCGCCGTGGGCACAAACCTCGATAGAGTTCTCGGTCATGAGACTGGCAAGCAAAAAGAATGAATATTGTACGCCTAGCCTAAAGGCAGAAACCCAGAGGGTCATTGCAACCATCACCCCTCCGGGGAGCCTAACATATTACACAGACGGATCGGTCGATCCCTTGACCCACACTGCAGGCGCCGGCTTTGCAGCAAGGGATGCCACAATATCCATGAGGGTAACAGACAACGCCTCCTCGCTTCAGGCAGAGGTAGTTGCTATCATGGGAGCACTGAGACACGCGTCCAGGAGAAAAGGACACGTGGTCATACACACAGACTCCAAAGGAGCCGTCGACTGTCTTCAGCAGCGCTCACCCACTGACAACATCTACCTCCTGACAACCATCGGCACAATAACACAAAGGATGCTTGCTCAGGGTAGAAGAATTATCATAAACTGGGTTCCCAGCCATATAGGGATCAGAGGCAATGAGCTTGCTGACAGATTAGCCGAAATCGGCCGGGGTATGCCCCAAATCCCATGATAATACATCAGAGCCGAAGTTTACCTAGGAGGAAGTGTACGGTGGCGGCCAACTCCTTCCTCCTGCAGCTTCACAGAGAGGAAACGAGACATTCCCCCTCGGCCAGCTGGTACTCAGATGCCACAGGCTATGAACCACTGGCACTCTCTGAAATAAACAACAGAGGTACCGAAGTCATTCTGCACAGAATGCGCCTAGGTTACCACTGTGCATGGCAGATCATACAAACCATAGAACATGAAGAGAGGTGTTGCATGCATTGCGGCGAGCCGAACGCCAAACTGATACACTACTTGGAGAATTGCGTGCACACGCAACTTCCCTAAGACAACCCCACAGAACACAGCCGTCCGTGCTGGTAAAGAGATTATGCGAGATGCTTACACCACGGCTACAGAGCGCCTGCTGGCAATCCCACCGCCACGGTAAGCACCGAGTGTCAGACCAACAAATGAGACAGCCATAAAAAGCTGACACAGGCCGGGCCATAAGTGAAAGGCCCGGGCGAAGCCAGAACTTCGCAAATCTCAAGCAAAATGCACTGTCTCACGGGAGTGAATCGTTCAAATTCGATCTGCCATGGTGCGACGTATAGCTTGAAGAGATAAATGCCCTCTTCCTTTATTTTATTTCCCGAGGCGTGGTCGGAAAATCTTACTTTCATCATGTAGATGGTTTTCATGATGTGGATGTTTTCCACTTTTGCGTAGGGGGCTGAACTCATGATTTCATTGGTGATGTCGTCGTGTTCCTCATTAACAACCTGTCTGTCTAGTTTTTTGAATACTAGCGTCAGTTTAGCTCGCATATCCAATGGAAGGATCGGTGTGAATCCCAACTTTGCCAGTTTGTTCATGGTGTCATGAGAGAAGAGTTTCTCTGCCTGTTTGTCATCGTCTATAAGTGCAACATATCCTTCATGGGTGGGGTAGTACCGAAGTACTCTGATTTCGGCCTCAAAGAGTGCCTGGGCGAGGGAGTTACGGCGGCTCGGGGACGGGCCGCCATTGACATTGATCTTTACTTTAGCCATGGTTCGGTTGCATGAGGTCGTCAGGGGTGAGATGGGTGAGCGTGATCGGTGAGGTGAAGGAGAGGAGGGGAAAATGATTTTAGAGGAGAGAAAGTTCGAAATTTAGAGGCGATAGTGGAAATTGCAGGTTACCTGCACTCGACCCCCCTCAGTATCAGCCTGGTTGCGTACTCCAGTGCACTGAGGGATCGGAGTTTTGTGTTGGGCCTCTCCCTTACTGCCAATCCTTGCTACAAAGGGACAGCAGGTTAGAGGCGCGCCAACCAGACGAATACAAAAGTCTCGAGGGCTTATGTAGGTCCAGGTGGCCACAAGAAATTGAAGAAAATTAGGAGGAGGTAGAGGACACCTAAATGTCACCCCAGACTGCTGGGCCTCCCTATACAGGTTTCCCTGTGATAGAAAGAGCTGCGGGTCTGGGGAGAGGTGTAATGTTCCCTTGTCACCGTCAGTAGTCAACAAGAAGAAAAAACCGCTGAAGGCAGTGGCAAAGCAAATAATCTCTGAAGACAGAGGAAATTTGCAGATCATTTACGTTAGTGGAGAGGTCAGAATAGCAAAAAGATTCGCGGCGCGATTGAGGTCCCGGTACTCCAGGATGGCTCAATGACACTTTGAGGTTCTGTTTTGCTATTATGGTTACTCTCTTGGCATTGACTAGGTGCTCGTGGGGCTGATCTCGTTTTTCGGCTCTGCGGCTTAAATACACTAGCGCTGTGTAAGCGCGCAGGGAACGAGGGGAGCCCGCTGTCCAATGAGCGCGGACATGGCTGTGGACCTGTGTGACCCAACCTGGGTAACTATGCTGAACTCCAGGTTGCGGGGTCGTGCTGCTACACACACACACACACACACACACACATATATATATATATATATATATATATATATATATATATATATATATATATATATATATATATATATATATATATACATATATATATACATATATATATATATATATGATATATATATATATATTCATATTTATATATAGGTATATACATATATATACATATGTATACACACAGGCATATATATATATATATATATATATAGATAGATAGATAGATAGATAGATAGATAGATAGATAGATATAGATAGATAGATAGATAGATAGATAGATAGATAGAAATATATTAAAATATATATGTATATATATATAACGTTATATATATATATATATATATATATATATATATATATATTATATATATATATATTTTTATATATATATATACATATATATACATATATATATTTATATGTATATATATAGATCTGTGTGTGTGTGTGTGTGTGTCTCTCTCTCTCTCTCCCTCTCTCTATCTCTTTCTCTCATATATATATAAATATATATATATATATATATATATATATATATATATATATATAGTAATATATATATGTATATATATATGATATATAATTTAATATATATATATATATTTATATATATATATATATATATATATATATATACATTATATATATATATATATATATATATATATTATAAATAATATATATAAATACACACACACACACACATACACACACACCACACACACACACACACACACACACACACACACAAATATATAAATATATATATATATATATATATATATATATATATATATATATATATATATAATATGCATATATATATACACACACACACACATATATATATATATATATATATATATATATATATATATATATATATATATATATATATATATATATATATATATATATATATGTGTGTGTGTGTGTGTGTGTGTGTGTGTGTGTGTGTGTGTGTGTGGTGTGTGTGTGTGTGTGTGTATGTTATATATTGTATATATATATATATATATATATATATATTATATATATATCATATATATATTATATGTATATATATTTTATATATATATATATATATATATATATATATATATATATATTAAAGATGGAATAATGCAATGCCTCATTGATATTGAAAAATCTCCGGGTATGAAACCGGAGGCCAGTGCTAAACCACCCATGCCCTATAACACTTTTAAACATTTTCTCAGGTCAGATATTACAAGTATGGTTCGTCTTAATCATACATGCATAATACCGGAACTTAATGAATTCTCCAGAAACAAATTAATAGTATTGGTTTCTTCATAAAATCCATTATAGAACTAATATAATAAGCACAGTGATATAACTGCGTACCCTCAATTAAGAGAATGCCTTGGGGGGAAACAAAGAAACGAACTTGTAGGCTAAACTCGACATTTCTCCAGACTGAACTAAAATTTCATAGATATTTAGGTTTT